>NC_056732.1:1575663826-1575681326 GCF_019279795.1 Protopterus annectens
GCGAAAAGCAGTTTGCCTGTTTACGTTTCTTTAAAACTTAACTTTGATGGGGCGAGGTATACCCATATACATATATATATATATATATATATATATATATATATATATATATATACGATGTTAGAAATAAATTTTACTAGAGCAGTTATATTAACATACAGCATAGATGTATGTGATCTAAAGAAATGTATACAAAATAAATGGAGAATAATATTAAAGACTTGAAAGATGTTTTGGGTGATGACTCAACATTTGTGAATGCAAAGATCGGCCTTGAATCTTATAGATGACAGGAGTACTTTGGAAATGTTTAAATGTGCTGTATGTGAATATTGCAGATTTATTTATATGAGCCCATATTTATATTTTTCACTTTGAGATATGATGTGTGGTACAAAAGGCCATTTTGACTGTAACACCAGTGGGGTGGTGTACGTGGAAAGATGTGATAGCTGAGACAGCTTCTAGATTAAAGCAATGGTGAGGTTTTTGTAGCAAATCTATAAGCAGCTTTACACTGGAAAGTCAGAAAATAAAAACAAAGCTTTGCTTTAACATAGAAAAGTATGCCATGTGGGCAAGAAATTTCTGATTTTTCTAATAAACGTGTCCGACATTGATAATCTGCTATACTATAAAGAATTGCTCTGCTGGATTAGTTTAAATGCAAGATGTACACCTGTCTGATTGAATATAAGAGTTTCAAATGTGCATTACAGTATAACAAGTGACGTAATGTGTCCTTAACTATAATTTATTTTTATATTTGAGTTATGTTTTTATCCTGTTTAGCTACTGTTTCATTTCTTTTATAAAGTGTGTTTAGTATTTAAAATATATGAGGAATAGGCACAGTTCCTTACATTTCCCTGCTTGAATGTTGCTATTACCATTGAACTGTTCTCTTGATATTAAGTAGTGTATAAAAAGATGTCTATCAGTATTTTTTTCGCCACAGAGTTTAATAGCATGGCCTCATATTGCATAGTGCTGCTATCCTGAAGTGGAAAAAGGGGAGATAAATTTACCATACTCAGTAATTTGTGTATTCACAGGGTATACAAGAGGTATGGCTTGGTTCAAAGGGTATTTAGAAACACCCCCCTGGATTTACAAAGCCCATTATAGTGTGCAGGATTAGTTTAAGAGCTATTTTCAGTAATATGGCTGACGTACAATCCAGGAACGAGTTCCCTGGATATGCACATGAGCTCTTAGGCTAATCCTGCATGGACCAAGCACCTGTATGCAAATTACCCTCATTTGCAGGTGAAAACCATGCAAATGAGGGTAATATGCGATCCAGGAAGCTGGCAGCCATCCGTGCAGGACGAGTGCAGTGTGCAGAAATGTACTCGGTTAGTAACCGAGTACAGTTCAGCAATCTACAAAACGGAGTCATGACAGCTCCAAATAAAGGATGCATATCATTGATGAAGCATGCCAATGTCCAAGTAGAAGGTCATTGGCATTACAAAATGTAAAAGAAAAACAATAAGCAACATTTAATTTTATCTACGCTGATCTTGCCTGGTTAAGCATAGGGCAGCGACGCGCAAACGGGATCGGGGGGGGGATTAATAAAATAAACCTAAAATAAGCATTCTAACTAAAATGAGTATTCTGCCATGCAAGTCAGTGGCAGTTAGAAGACAAACTGGCCAGTGCCTAATGGTTGCTAAGGGGGGAGGCTCAGTGTGGGACAAGTAATTATGCATTAGCAGGCAATCCTATGCAAATGAGAGAAGGGTTAGTGAATCCCAGATTTTCCCAGAGTGTGAGGCAGGTCCCAAGAATGTAAGAGTATAAATAGCTGGGTACAAGACTAGGATATAGGTGACATCATGAGGGGGGGTGTCAGGCATACTGAAGTGGATTGGAGACCTGTGGCTCGGGATTGCTCCTAGTGTAGCACATCTAAGCTAGGGGTGTGTCTAAACCTGCCTAGCACTCTTTACAAAATGTAAGCAGGTGTGTGTGCCGCACACCAGGTTGTACAGGAAGAAAAAGTAAATTAAACCAGGAAAAAACAGCTCCATGCACATTTGAGCACTCCGTTCGTGCGGCGTGCACACAGGCCTAAACAGGGAGGCAATGGGCAGGGAAAACAGCAGTAGGAAGATAATCAAGGAGACCTAGTCGAGCTGCCATGTGAAATGCATCAGAATCAGCTAATCACACAGGAAGCAGACCAGCCCAGCCCAGAACACCACTATAAACCAAGCAAACACCTACCCCCCTGGTTTTTCCACACTCTACACTACCGGTGTACACAAGCAGGGACATTTTAAAACTAAACCTACAAAATGAGAAGGGCTGAAGCAGGCAACATAGAACAAAATGTGCAAGAGGCTGAGGGTGGTGAGGATGTCAAAGCTACTGAACAACCCACAGTGAGGAGACAGAGAAGAGTGTTCAGACCCAGGGTAACCTACCAGGGGCTACATGAGCTGGAGATAGTATAGCGCTATAGGATGGACAGAGACCTCCTACAGCAAATAGTTTAGCTGTGCAGGCCACACCTGACACACCACACTGGCCGAGGGGAACCCATCCCAGTGGATACCAAGGTGTGCGTAGGTCTAGGTATGCTAGCCACAGGTACCTCTCAAACTTCAACTGGGGATAACATGGGCATCTCACAGGCATCAGCATCCAGAGTATTCCACCAATTCCTGGATGCCATGTCAGCACATGCCAGTGAGCACGTATATTTCCTCAACACACATGAGGTGTTGACTCACAATATGCGTTTCTTCCACCAAATAGCTAACTACCCTGAGGTATTGGGTGCTATAGACTGCACATACGCATCAAAGCACCACCCAGTGAGCAGGGTAGGGCCTACATCAACCGCAGGGGCATCCCCTCCATCAACTGCCAGGTCGTATGTGACGCCCATGCCATTATACTGAATGTGTGTGCTGGCTGCCCTGGAAGCTATGACAATTCACACATATGGCAACTGACACAGCTGTACCACAAATTTGCCGATATGGACATCCCCTACGGTCACCTAGTGGGGGATGTTGGGTTACCACTGGAGCCGTGGCTGATGACACCCATCAGAAATGCACACACACCTGAACAACAATACCATAATGATGCACACACAGGCCAGACATATAATAGAGAGTGTGTTTGGGATGCTCAGGTCACAGTTCCGTAGTCTGGACACATCTGGTGGAGCCCTGCAGTATTCACCAGCTACATGTACCAAAATAGTAATGGTATGTGCTATGCTACACAATATGATCCTGCGGAAAAACCTGCAGCAGGAACAGCATGGAGCAGGGCCACACAGCCCCCCACCAATGCCAAGGCCTGTACAGGTACAGAGTGACTCGGATGAGGAACAACCTGAGCCTGCTCCAGTAGGCAGAAGGGGGTGTGCCCTTATGCCCTTGCCTTGGCAAAGAGGCAACGCATAGCATATGCACTGACACAGTAGGGCCCCAGGGAATGACACCTCTCTCTGACTCACACAGAGTGTAAAAGGGATGCCAGACATGACACTACCTGTGCCTAACCACGTATAGGGAGTGTACTATGTGCACCCGGCATAGGCAGCCCTCCAGCACCATCCTCAAGTCGGGAACACCCTCACGGTAAGTCAATCAACCTACCAAATGTCAAACAGAGTAGAATGTGTTTTTACCTGTAGCTATAGTATGGATGTGAACATGCAAGGGAATTGGGTGGCCGGATGTCAAGGCAGAAGTGAGTAGACACCCATAGTGGCAGCATGAGATCTGTAACACATACTGGAGTCACCATAGCAGTCAGTACTACACAGAGTGACAAAACCCACTGTAGGGAATGGCCTGAGCGACAGGGGTGTCCATAAGAGCAACACAAACCAGTCAGGAAGGATCACATACCCAACAACAGTCTCAGCCAGCAGGACAGGTGAAGACAAACACAAATGCTGTACTATGACCTCCGATTGTGCCCTATGGTTAAACCCTCCCCCAGGCCTACACAGACAGACCGCAGCAAGTCAGGCAGTCGGATGGAAGTTGTGAAGGCTAGGACGTCAGACACTAATATGTAGGTAAACAAAGCTAGGATCTCTACTACACTGGTAAGCCTTAGCCAGCAGGATAGGTAAGACTACAGATGGAAATGGAGTACCTGACTTACCAGTACAGTCCTAGAAAATGTGTCAGGTGCACCCCCCCATCCAACGTACACATAGAGTAACAGTCAAGTTTGCACCCCCCCCCACTCCTGTGTAGAACAGTAGAAACAGTCAGGTGTCACCCCGCCGTTATACAGAAATGTAGCAACAGTCAATGGCAAATGACCGATGGATACCCTGCAGACACAGCATGCTACCCATTGATGTACAACAAAAGGTCAGCACTGCAGTACAAACAACCTGGACGTGGTCCACACATGCAGCACAGATGGCCATACTGGGCATGCTCACACACTTAGAGGAATGAAGGCAATGTCAGTCAACAACATATTGAGAGGTCATACTGGGCATGCTCACACACTTAAACACATGAAGGCCATGTCTGCAAACACCAGTGGACCAGACATATCTGGAAGTGGCAGTTCTCTTTGTGAACACGTCAGTATGCACCACTCCTGCCTTGCACACACACAGTGGATAGGAATGCGGACACATATGTAAGGACAACACACTATAATAAGCCACAGGCATAATGGCATAGATGTGTGGAATAGGGTGACTGTGACAAGGAGCCATGCAGGCCTGCCCCAACTGGCACACAGCCTAAAGGTCCCCAACACATGAGGTGCGGATGTAACCCACTGTGGATACTAGCCACCAGAACCTGTCAGCATGACAGACTATGTGGTGTACGTGCCAGCTGTGTAACAAGACTGTACAAGAAGCAGCCATCTAGTAGCTGTATACACGCACCTATGACATATGACTCCATGTGTGCCTGCATGTGGCATGTCAAACCCTACATGAATGGGGTATGGCCCATGCACACACTGCCCTCTCCATAGCAGTAGTATGACAAGCCTGTTGAGGCCATCCAATGTGAATTACACCTTTGGGAGAGCTATAGCTCAGTAAAATGCATGGCGCATCTCATAAATGCATACTGCTGTAATGACAGAGTAGTTAGGTAGTAGTACTAACCCCACACCTGTCAATTGTGTGAGTGTGTGTTTGTGTGTGTGCCTGTCTGCCTCTGACTGTGTAGAGTGAAATGCTTGTTAGGTTACTCACACTCCGTGCAATACATATATTAAACTTTGGCAAGGCTGCTGATGTCACTCACCTAGAAGTACACCTCTGGGAAAATGATAGCCCCATAATTGCCGTGGCACATCCTGTAACTGCGTACTGCTGTAGTGTGATAAACTTGTTAGGTAGGTGTTTGAACCCCAGCTCTGGCAACTGTGTGTGCTTGTGTGTGTGTGTTTGACTGGGTAGAGAGAAATGCTTTTTAGCCTGCTCATACTCCATACAATACAAATACACTACTTTTCCAAGGCTGCTGATGTCACTCATCTAGAAGTACACCTCTGGGAAATTTAAAGCCCAGTAATCACCGTGGCACATCCTGTAACTGCATACTGCTGTAGTGTGATAAATTAGTTAGGTAGGTGTTAGAGTCCCAGCCCTGGCAATTGTGTGTGTGTGTGTGTGTGTGTGTGTGTGTGTGTGTGTGTGTGTGTGTGTGTGTGTGTGTGTGTGTGTGTGTGTGTCTGACTAGATAGAGCACAATGCTTTTTAGGCTACTCACACTCCATAGAATACAAATACACTACTTTACCAAAGCTGCTGATGTCACTAATCTAGAAGTACACCTCTGGGCAATTGATAGCCCAGTAATCGCTGTGGCATGTCCTGTAACTGCGTACTGCTGTAGTGTGATAAACTAGCTAGGTAGGTGTTCAAGCCCTGGCAACTGTGTGTGAGTCTGTGTGTGTCTGACTGGGTAGAGAGCAATGCTTTTTAGGCTACTCACACTCCATACAATACAAATACACTACTTTGCCAAGGCTGCTAATGTCACTAATCTAGAAGTACATCTCTGAGAAAGTGATAGCCCAGTGATCACCGTAGCACATTCTGTAACTGTGTACTGCTGTAGTGTGATTTAGAATGGTGGTAGTGCTCCATCTTCATCCATGCCAGTTCCGGATGTGATGTGTGTGTCTCAGTGTCTGTGTATGGAGCAATGCTTTATAGGCTACTCACTCACAGTACATTACAAATGCCCTACTTTGGTAGTCCTGCTGATGTCATTAATTGTGAAATACACCTTTGGGGAAGATGAACTTCAGTAATGTCCGTGGTGCATAATGTAACTGCGTAGTGCTATAGTGTAGTAAACCAGCTAGGTAGGGGTTCTACTCCCAGACATGATGTGTGTATGTGTGTGTGTGTGTGTGTGTGTGTGTGTGTGTGTGTGTGTGTGTGTGTGTGTGTGTGTGTGTTTGTAACTCATGTCCTATGTAGAGGTGGTTCTGAGTCTGTGACACCTGTGGGCAATGTGGAGGGGTCTTGCTAATTTCATTTATGGTGGCCCTACTATATATCACAATGTCAACCGTACAGGGATAACAGATGTAAATGGTTGAGAGGCTGGGGTGCAAAGCCATACCCATATATGTGACATCAAGGCCTGCCAATCACAGTTAGCAACCCCACTGTTCCTTCACATGTGACTCACAACAGACATAGCATGCCTGACAACATGGCATGTATGGACAGATGACACTGACATCAGGAAATGCTGTTAGCATGCTACCAATGTGGGTGCAGGGTGAATCTGCTGACCAGTACCACTCCCTGCCACACATGGGCAAGACTGGCACACCTGATGATACGTTGTGTTCACAGTATGGGCCAGACACCCCAGGTACAGTTCCACATGTCACTGTACATGCATGTGGGATGTGTGCACATCCTAGACACCATCCAAGTCAGGGACTAAGGAACACATACACGGCAAGTGATGCACAGAATTGGCCACACACAATGGTCACCCAGGTGCCTGGAAGATGGATGTAATACCCACCTGTGCAGGCAAATGCAGAAGCTAAAGGCCTGTGCCACAATACAGACCACTGTCATGTGGGTTGATGCCAAGGTATACCCATCACCTTCCCTTGTAAAGCCTGCTGGCACTGTTGGGCAACATGCACCCGTGCAGGCATGCACCCATGCATGTCTGAACTGGACCCTGTGTGTTTGTGTGTGTGTTGTATGGTGCTTATGTCCACATCCACATGCACTACTCCCCCCAGGACATAGTGGAGCATGCCGCCTTATGTCTGACACCCCCTCATACTCACTGCCCATACGACCTCCATATCACCCATGTGGTGCATGTGTTCTCTGCACATTGATGTGTTGGGGCAATCCCACTAGTGATGAGTTGCACTTCTGGCCCTGACAAGTGAGTCAATGTGTGCGCATCCCCATGTAAGTGTGCCTGTGCTGACGCTGGCACATGTTCATGCAGACAGGCATGTGTATGTCACCTACTGTATATCTACCAGATCCCTGTAGCAAATGTCACTCACCATCACATATATGTTCTGAGTGCTCCCCACCAGATAACCCATGTGGCGCATCCAATAACAGCATTGGACTGTGATAGCAATACATAGCTGTCGGGTGTTTGATACCCTGTGCTGGTAGGTGTGTGATACAAACATGTGTCGGTTTTACCCTCCCACCCCTCCCTGACATGTATTTGCCTCTGTCTGCCTCCCCCCACCCTCTCTGATGGATGTGGAGGCCCACACCTGCATTGCTTAGGCAGCAGCATGTGTATTTAATGTGATGCTTATGATCAGCTGATGGCCTCTGCACATATTGCAGGCCTTCCCTAGCCGATTGCATGTGGAACAGGTGTGGTTACATTCCCATAGCCAATTGCATGGAATTGCACTCCACTACTTGGGAACATCCTGGTGGTGTTGGCCCTTGTCTGTCACTGTGAGCAGGAGCTAGAACTGTCGTTTGGCAAACAGCAAGTTAGATGGGTTGGGGATTTACCTCTAACAACATACGCTGTGGGAAGAGGGCAATAAACAGGAAGGGGATGTGCCTGACCTACCTACAAACTGTAAGGGCTGCTATACTGCATGTGGAGTAAAGTTCGATTAATAGTTTTTGTCTGGATATGCCTGTCGTACATGACGCAATACCTGCCATGTCAGTTCCATGTATATCAGGAATCCCCATCTGCAGGCTCATCTGCAGACTGGGCAGTGTTGTGCCTTTGGTGTCATGTGTTAGCCATGATGCAGCTATCCGTGGAATGCAGAAGGTACTGTGAGGAATGCAGTCTGTTGATGGTGAAGGCCATGACAGTTACTGACTACATATCCCCTCATTGGACATATGTTGCAACAAACCCCATTACAATGGTAGATTAATGAGGGTATCACAGCGACATGTCTATACTGGCCTTGTGTATGTGCTGTCAGCCACACCTCTGTCAGCCTTTGTACATATGTCATGCATGAAGTGGTACATATGTGCTGTACACCGTAAACAGTATCAACATATGTGATAACATGGCAGTGATATATCAGAGTGCTACACATGTCATGTACAGTAGGGGTTACACTTAATGCCATACCCTGGAAATCCTGCGGATGTTTGTACAGTACTGAGGGCTGTGTAGTGATGGTAAATGGTGGCAGTGTGTGTATTGTTCATATTTACTGTGGCCTGTATACAGACTGTGGTAGATGTCATTGTCCTAGCTCCCCTTCTAGCTGTTGTTACATGCTGACCCACTGTATGGTACCGTATTACCTTACATGTGTGTAGGGCCATACACACACATGTCCCATACCACAAACAGCCATCAGACTGGACTGTGTAGCAGCCCAGTATATGTAGGGTCATGCTGTGAGTGGCACATATGAGGATGGTGTGGGACAGATAGCCATATACTGTACTAGTATGCTAGCGTACTATATGTGGCTTTGGCTGTCTTCACATTGGTTGTGGTTATGCTCTGACATGGCTGTCAAGGCTGCTATATATGCAGGTACTGTACCATGATAACCTTAGGATATCTGCCATTAGCTAATGGCACACATGTTATGAGCATATGTCACCTTCCACACACACCATGTCTGTGACAACAATCCCAATGACAATAGCAAATGTCTACTAATATACCAGCTATACATACCAGACATCCCTCTGGTGGGACGATATGGACATGTACATATCCAGATAGCCATACATATATATATATATATATATATATATATATATATATATATATATATATATATATATATCTATGACTACAAATGTGTAGTACTTCCAATTACCACTGTCATGGCAACCACCCACTATGAATCCCTACATCATGTGGGCATATTCCCTGTACATTCCCTGTGTGATGGACATCCTTCCTGTGTGTGGGCAACCTCTTATAGGAGTACCTGCGCACTCAGGGCAGCCACATATATGTAGGAGGATCAGGACATGCAGACAGACTGTGAGTAGAGTGGTGTAATGCTATGCATAGTACTGGCGTTACAGGATTTGTGTGTGTGTGTGTGTGTGTGTGTGTGTGTGTGTGTGTGTGTGTGTGTGTGTGTGTGTGTGTGTGTGTGTGTGTGTGTGTGTGTGTGTGTGCATACTAGTTTACCTTGGACTGCAGTCTGTCTGCTAGCTCACTACTGTGGGCCATCCTCTAGCTGGACAGAGGTGTGCCTATCATGTGCTGTCTGTCCACCACACAAGTCCTCTGTCGGATATTACACTGGCAGTGTGTATGTTGCATGCTAGCAGTACATGGCTATATCCATTTGTGTACCTGATGTCGTATTCCTGCATAGGAGTATGTTGCAACACATCCTGTAACACCAGCATGCTCCAGGGTGTGTTACTGCAATATTGTGGGTATGGCTCTGCATTCCTGCCTTTGTCCTCCACATATATGGCAGCCTATTGTCTTGCTGTGATAGGGGTATGGGTTGTTAGGTAATGGCCTATTATTCACCACTGCTAGCATTCCTACTGTCGTCCCAGTCATAGTGTGGACACCCACAACATTTGTTGGCCAGGGACCATACATGAGACAGATACATTGACATTACCACACGTAATGAATGTCCCCCTAGGCCTTGACTACAGGGTGTAATTGGAGGCTGCTGAACTACATCTGATATTGTTGACTGTTACGTATTGTGCAGGCAAATCCATTGTCAAATGTTGTACAAATTGAAGGGCTTAGCCTGGACACCATAGTATGATATATATCCGCACTGCCTGCATCGACTGTTATGTGTAGGCCTTGCATACATCACTGGTTATATACATCAACAGCTATGCGCTGTCAGAAATGGCATACATTATTGTATGGTACACAAATAAAGGTTGTCTGTGTATACACACCTGTGTGTCGTGTCATGCCCTTTGAACTGTGAGTGGGTATATGTGCAATGTAAGTATCCCCTTCGTGGGGCTGGTTGCCACACCACACATAGGTTCATAGGTTCATAGGTAGGTACTAGGCTATCAGCCCAAGGACCTACGTAAGCCTAGCCAGCAAGGTTCCATAGCTTACACCACCCAAGAAAGTTATTTTCCTGTGCCACTGTCCAGCAGAGACACAGAAGTGATCCCCGGGGTGTATTTCCTATTTCCCATCCACTCATCAAGCTTTTCTTAAAGAGTGCTAATGAAAAACTTTGCTTGACATAGATGGGTAGCTTGTTCCAGAGTACAGGAAGTCTCTGGGACAGGAATCTATCCCTCCAGTGTGTCCTGTTTATTGTGGTGACAAGGTTTAGGTGTAACATGTCCAACAGCTCTGGGTTTGACATAGCTTTATATCTTAGACAGAGATCACCTCAGAGTAGGCGATATGCTATAGAGTAAAGCTGGAGTTTTTTGAGGCGGTCAGTCTAGGGCATTTGTTTGAGGCCAGTAATCCTCTTTGTAAGGTACTTCTGTGGCCTTTCCAGCTGCTGCAGATGTCTTGTGAGGTATATTCCAAAAGGGGCATTGTATTCTATAATGGGTCTAATGAGTGATGAATAGAGGGGAACAATGACCTCTTTTTCCTGGATGAAATCCCTTTTATGATGAGGTGAGCCATGTAGAAGGACTTCCTGACTACTGTGGCAATGTTACTCTCAAAAGAGAGACTACTGTCCACCTGGGTCCCCAGATCTCTTATCACCCATTCTGTGTTATGTAGATTGCTGCCTATGTAGTAGTTCATGGGTACAGAGTTTTTACCAAAGGAGATGACACTGCACATTTTGGCATTGAGCTAGAGGCCATGGCTCTGACATCAGGCATCTGTCTCAGTGAGGCCCTTCTGTAGGATGTCCACATCATTTGGGGACTTGACTATGGCTCCTAGTTTGCAGTTATCTGCGAACTTCATTATCCAGAGGCCTTCTGTGTTAGCCTGTACTTCAGAGAAGTAGATACCAAACAGGAGAGGTCCCAGGACAGAACTCTGTGGTAATCCACTTGTCACTGCTTTGAGGTCAGATTTGGAGTCTGCAACTTTTACAGTGTGGGTTCTGTCAGTGAGCCAGTTGGCAACCAATCTTTTGACATAGGGATTTATACCTAGTTTACTGAGTTTAGCTATAATTCCAAAATGGGGGATGGTGTCAAAAGCCTTGGCGAGGTCAAGATAGGCTGTCTGAACCACCTTACCCTCATCCATGGCTTTGGTGACTACCTCAAAGAAGTCGATCAGGTTCAGGAGGCATGATCTGCCTTTCACAAACCCAAATTGGGTAGAATCCAGAGTTTGGAGGTCACACATATCACAGGTACCAGTTACAGGGCTTGTGGCTGGGATATACATTCCACTCAGTACGTCCACACTACTGCTACACATGTATGGCTACTAATACCCTTTGTCTGTGTATATGTGTATATGTGTATGTACCCATATATCCCACATATCTTTTATATATATATATATATATATATATATATATATATGTATATATATATATATATATATATATATATATATATATATATATATATATATATATATATATATATATATATATATATATATATATATATATATATATATATATATGTAAATCTATACATATATATATATATATATATATATATATATATATATCTGCACATGATTGTCAGTGTATGGATGCGTGTGCACATCTGTACCGTTATAATGTGCAGCCCTTCAATATAGTACATTCCCTAGGGTACAATGGCATATCTGCATGATATGTAACAGATATTGGCCTGACATGTACAGGTGACATGGATAACTGTTGGAGCATTGTAGCTCTGTTGTGGTGGGTCCTGCTGTCAAGTACTGCCTGTGCTGGATATTGGTATACACAGCAGTAATTACCTGGTGTCCCTCATGTGTGCCCCCACCCCATTAACTGTGCTCATGGACAGTTATATCATACGGAGTGGGCCAGGAGTCCGTTCCCATGTGGAAATTATATACACGTCTATCTGTATATATATATATATATATATATATATATATATATTTTTTTTTATGTATATCTACATAAGTACATATGTTACACCCCCATGTATAGAGGGAGAGAACTGGACATTGATATAGCTCTAGCTATGTATATGTATCCTTATATATATGTATATATATATATATATATATATATATATATATATATATATATATATATATATATGTGTGTGTGTGTGTGTGTGTGTGTGTGTGTGTCTGTGTGTGTGTGTATATGCTTGTAGATATATATACATATATATATATATATATATATATATATATATATATATATATATATATATATATATATATATGTTACACCCCATATATAGAGGGGAGAACTGGACATTGATATAGCTCTAGCTATGTATATGTATCCTTATATATATATATATATATATATATATATATATATATATATATATATATATATATATGTGTGTGTGTGTGTGTGTGTGTGTGTATGCATGTAGATATATATATATATATATATATATATATATATATATATATATATATATATATATATATATATATATAGATATATATATATATATATATATATTACATATATATAGATATATATATGGATATATACACTGAACATGTTAATCTATCTCTGTACGATTGCTGTTATATGGTTATTTGTAAGTCATACATACACATATATATATATATATATATATATATATATATATATATACCTATAGCTGTCTATCTCTCTACATTAACAGATGTATAGCTCTCCATATGTGCATGCATGTGTGGCCTGTACCTCATTCTCTTGGCAATTGACATGGATGACCTTAGGACTGAGGTCTGTCATTCATGCAGACACGTACATGTTTCAGACGTATCATCTCCAGCAATATATATGTTCTACCACATATAACCGTGTAACTTGCAATGTTTGAAGTGTATTAGAGCAGGATATGACAGATATCCCTATATGTACCCACATTATGGCGCACTATGTCCGTGATTCATGCATTAAGAGGTTGTGTGGTGTGTTATTACTACATTCCCTGTGCTGTTGACTGTGCTGGATGATATGTATGTGGAATGAGTGGTTATGTACATCTGTCATGATTTAATGGTACATCACATAGTGTATAATGTGCGGTGTCCCAGGTGTCACCCTTCTACAGACTGTATATTGTGTTTCAGGGAAAACACTAGCTGTCGGATGCAGAGTGAGTTAAGGACATTTGAGCGTTCATACGTGGGTGTGAGCATATATGGGCAGAGCTAAACAATGCTAAGCTCGAGTTGTGTTACCTTACACTCAGCTAGCATCTACTTAGCTCAATCTATGTAGGCAATGCTTACCCCCGCGCGAATACATATACACACACTTACCACTGCGTATCCATCCATACTACTGCTGTTATGCGCTTACACATGCTTAGTAGTGCCTTAGTCAGTATGACACTTCACATGTGCATTTAAGGCAGTACTCCTGTGCAAATATAGATGTTACTTAGGTTATACAGCACAACAAAGGTAACATATGGATATCACATGGAAAATAGGATGCGCTGCAGTGGGACTCGACCCTAGAATGCGTGCGTGTTAGGCGGATGCTCTGGCCACTACACTATTGCTGTTTTGCTTCGTTTGCATATGCCTACCATAATGACATACACATGTTCCCTTCCCACGGCCCCCAAGCTTTACATACACAGCATCCATCCATTCTCCGGTTGCTGGCCGTGCCATACTACACCTCCACACATTTCCCTCTCTGCACGTCTCGGTACACCTCCAGTATACCGTCCCCACTCAAGCGTCTGCAGGCTCCTCATCCGTTTAGTCCACGTATGTACCAGCCTTCCCCTGATCTTCCTCTGATACTGGTAGTGACATTGATGTGACCCACAACTGTTGGTTCATCCCACCAGGGACGAACCTGTTGTTGTGTCAGGAGCAGACCTAGCTGGTCTACAGTGTTCCTCCCATTGGTAGCATCCTACCAGGGTATTGTGTAGCAGCGGTTTGCTCACACACCTGTCCAACCTCATCTCCCAGTTCCACGGTACCAATGCCCCAGGTATGACATACTGTGCATGAAGCATGCTCACACGTCCCAATGGTGTGCACCGTATATCATTATTCCCTTGGTATTATGCAGGACTACTGTTCTCACAGTATGATTGGACAGGCACTGTTCTGTGCTGCACATAGACTGCTCATAATACTGTGGTTGTGCAATGGACATGTGTTCTGGTTTTAATCTACACACTTATAAACATGTCCTATACTGTTGGATGCCTGTGTTGGATGATGTGTTTGTGATCACAGCAGCTGAATGTGTATCTGCCATGGCTTAGTGGAACTCATGTCTACTATAGTGTCCAGGGTCAGGGGTTTGCAACCTGGCAGTGCAGATTATTTTGTTACTGTACATAACAACAGCTGTTGGCTACAGAGTGACTGAGGCACTGTAGAACATTTGTAGGTGGGTATGCGCTTGTTTGTGGGTAGCACAGTATTACTGACCTCTGGTTGCGGTGTCTTGCCCTCAGTTAGCCTCTACATTGCTTCACCAGTGTGGTACTCGCATACCTGTGGCCAAACAGGCTTACACCTGCTTACTCCCGCATACACATGCGCATCTGTCAACCAGGACACTCAGACTGTATGCTTGTCCATTGTCAGTGATGGCCCGGGGTGTAGAGCACCACATTGACCCTAGCTACGTATCCCATTTAATACTGGGGTGATCACATTCATAGAGGGTAACAGACATAACATAGCTATGTTCCCCATTAAATATGCTTAGTTTACATTAAGCTGTTGGTATTATCCATGCTTAGGTCAGGTTTACATGTCAGGTATGACTGTTGACAAAGGTCAGTTTAAGGTGAGGTTGGATTCCTGTTTCACAAATCAGGATAGGTTACATGCAGGTATTTGGGGTAGGTGTACATATTCCATACCTGTGTGGTACAGTAGATGTGAATAGCTAGGGAGTAGGTAGGTAGTCGGGGTGACATTGTATCTGTATAGTAGCCCATAGGTATAATTGGATGGGGAGCAATATGGAAGGTATGTCGGATGCTGGGATTTGTATGCGAGGCAGGACAAGAGGTGTCGGTATCACTAGTTGATGTTGTGGTATAGAGTGTGAGGTGGTGAGCCTGTGCTGCTCCAGGTGTTCTTGTGGTGTTCCTTCATGTGTTAGTTACATGTGTCCTGTGGGACGGCTGTGATACTACATGTGGGTTGGGGTTCCACATACTGGCAATATAGTGGGGGAAGAGGGTGTCACCTATATGTACCTGTAGACATTAAGAGGAATGGAACAGGGTCTGATAGGTACGTGGTGTGCATGGGGCAAAAAGGGGGGTGTTAGTAGGGGGATTATCCAGGGATGTGCAGGATGGCTGCAGGGAAGGTCTACAGCTGGCCATGTTGTCTATGACAACAGATGTGCATATGCACTGCATTTGGTGTTTGCGTTGGACACTCACACCCCTGGGGGGCGGTGGGGACTTCAGTAATACCTTGCGATGCCTATTACATTGGCTTACATGCCTACAGTGGGGAGTTGCAACCATGTGTTCATAGGTGTTGTGTAGTGGGTAATACAGCAACACATATGGTTATACCATAATTGGCCATGTACATTGGACTGTGCTGTGGTGGAACCCATATCGGGAATGGCTGGCCATTAGGCGTAAGCATGCCTGTCGACTGTACAGAATCCGTGGCCTTTCCAGAGTTTGCTTCATAATATTGGTGTGTTCCTCTTACAATTCGCACCTGTCTGGCAAATACTTGGGAAATGACACCTTTAAATACAGACAAGTAATTGGGTTTACTACTCCACATCTTTCAGACGTGTCATGCTAATGCATAACCTACTATTCTATCAGCTTTCTAAGGTTGTAAGTGGAATATGTGCTTTCTGTCCCTATTTCTCCCCACAATGGTTTAGGCTCTGTCCTGTGGTTAGCTCTTAGAGGTTGAGAGGTATGGGCATAAACTCTGCCCAATTCGCAGTAATACTGACATCCCCAGGGCGGTCCAACACCAGCACGCCTAGGCCCATAATTGCATACCCATAGTTCCCCCACCTGGTCCTCCTCTACAGCACTCATCCTTACTGTGGGTGCAGGTAGGATCTAACCACATCACTGCACACTGCCCACTCTCCATGTGTTGGGAGCCATGTCATACGTTGTCTCGACCCATGGGTCATCAGGCTTGCAAAACCTGCTGGTCCGTGTACTTATACAGCCTGGTTGGATAAATCGTTACAGGGACTGACTCCGATTATCATTCATTTTAGGGGTTTCCCTCAAGGGACATTGATGTCTTTGTTTCAAGATTAGATGTGGCAGGTCTCTCCCACTGGTAGTATCCTGCCTGTGGTCTGGGAAGCGGTGGTGTGTTTACTTGTATCATGTGTTTGTATGTTTCACCCGTCTAGGTGGGAGGGGGGTTGATGCTAGGTGTTACACATTTGTTGATTGGACTCCCACCCCCATTGGCACAGCCTGTGAACATATGAAATCCTTAACTGGTGTATCATATCTATAAAGATCTATATATATATATATATATATATATATATATATATATATATATATATATATATATATATATGCTGTATACTACTATTTAACAAACTGTTTACTAGTCCTGAGGAGCTTTTCTCCCCGGGTCTCTGCTGTAAATGAGCCAGAAGCTCAGCCAGACTTACCTGGTTAGCAGATGTGATTTAAATACATAATTCAGTTAATATCCTGACTATATATATTTGTATGTTTGCACACATATAAACATATATATTTCTACATATCTATATACATATATATGTATATATCTGTATTTGTATACAGATATATATATATATATATATATATATATATATATATATATATATGTCTAACGACATATGGATGTATGGGTGTCTGCATATGTATATATCTATATGTGGTTGTTTAATTATTGTCTGTCTCTGTATGTACACATTTGTACTACAGAGAGTGGGAGGTTTTACTCCATGTAGGTATGGGTATATATACACA
>NC_056732.1:1575686326-1575818826 GCF_019279795.1 Protopterus annectens
ATCAGTGTCTTGCAGATATCATCTAAATGGTTATTTTAGTCTTCTCTATCCTTGTACAAAACACCATTGTATTAAACTTAAATGTGCGAACAGGCTCCCACCATAGCAGCACATAGACCTTCTACTAAAACTCACATATAATATCCTTGGCAACAAACCACTCACACTTTTAACAAATTTAACAAAGCATTGCACTTGAGGTTTCCTTTTTGCCATGTTTTTTTAATAAGAGGACCAGATCATCCATCTTGTGGCAGGAGGTCAAAGAACTTGAACTGTTGTTTATTTGGCAGAGCATTCAGGAGTTAGAGTTTAGTTTCTTTTCTGTTGCTATAAATTAGGAGTTTTTGCATGGCTCTTTGCTCATTCCACAGAGCTCAGAAAAGTTTGGTGTCCTCACCTGATTAAGAAGCGTTTCACCAATATCCAGCATCATTCATACAAAGATAAGTTATTGTATTTGATTTACTGCAACTACACTTCATTATTGAACTGAGCACTACTGTTTTACTGCATTTAAAAAGTATTTAAAGTACTTTTGTTGTAAACAGCACCTGTCTTCTCCAACTGTTGTTTTCTAAACTGTTTACATTAAAACCACCTTGCTGTAGATGGTTTAAGCAAGGAATAAGTTGTTTTGTTGCATTGCACTTGAGGGTTCCTTTTTTGTTTGTTTTTACAATAAGTCGACCAGATCATCCATTTTGTGGCATAAAGCATTTGCCTGCTTTTTTCTGAGTTGGAAAGCACGCCAGAGGAGTGTAGTCATTGATTGGCCAGAGGGCTCAAGAGTTAGATATCAGTGTGTTTTCTGTTGCTAGAAATTAGGTGCATTTGTGCAAAGCTGCTCATTGCATAGCAGCAGTTGGCAGTGCCAGGTACAGATACAAACCCTTGGACAGTAATGCTTGCCAATATAATTAGTATTAGGACTGTAACCTTAACTTAGTGAGACAATGAGCAGAGTTAAGCTTGAAGCAGCTAACATATGCATCTAACAGCATTAAAACCATATCTTAACACTGTCTAACTCTAGTCTTTAACACTAGAGACAATGTTAGAAGACCTACGTATAACCCAGGCATCGAACCATAATATCCTGCCTTAATACAGGTCTAGACAGCATGGCTATGCAATTTCCAAATGTCTCTGTAGCCAGCTTCGTAGATATGGGCATCCTGAGAGAATGTAGCAATTGTCACATATTTATAGACAATCTTCTAATTCTTAAAGAAATGCATACAGTATGCCAGGAACATACATACACAATGTCCTTCAAGGCAAAATTCTTGTTTATATACAAAGTTGTCAAGAAGTCACACAATATACCCAACTCACACATACCCTTAGATCATCTTATGTTGAGGCACAGAAAAGTAATCTCTCCAAACCTCAAAGACCTCCTAAGCCTACAAACAGAAACTCCTATTATCAGCAATCTCTAAAGCACACACCAGAAGCAACACCCATCCACCACTCATGTGCCTACACCCAATGGACCCCAAGATCAAAGCCCATAAGGCAAAACCACTTTACTCAGGACTTTTTTCACAGGGAGTTCCATTGTATGACACACAGATACCCCACTCTCCAGACTGGACAAGGAGAAGATAATGGTTAGTTGCTTATCTGGAGCTATGGTCTGTCGGGTTATGCATCCACTCAAGTCAATGCAGCACTGGGACCAGTATGATTCTGTCATATTCCATGTGGGGGTAAATGACCTGAGACATACCTCAATAGACTATATGAAGACAGACATTGTAGATCTCTCTGAATGTGTATCTCAGACTGCTCTGTGCCTTGTGTTGAGCAGAGTTCTAGCATCACGGAGGATGGTGGCAAAGTATGGACAAAAAATGAGTGATTTTAACTTCTAGCTTAGTTTTTGGTGTCATTCCAAAGGGACTCAGCATTTGTCAGTATGGAAGGACATGGTTAATAGAACACTTTGCTTTGCTTTGCCAAGGATGGTATGCACATGTCCCCTTTGGGCTTCCAGACATTGTCTAAAACTTTATCCACCCCTTTAGAACCATTTTAAAATTCAAAGTAACCTAAAGGTGTTACGGCTGAGTGCTAGGAGTCTTAAAAAAAAACTCAACACCCTCCAAGCTCTCCTCATTCTGGAGAACATAGACATCTGTGCCATTATTGAGATATGGTTTAAAGCTGCAGAAATTATTCCTGCAATGCAAGGCTTCAGTGTCTTCTACACATTTAAACCATCAGCCACACAGCCAAGGTGTAAAGCTGGAAGTGTCTCAGTCTACATTGGCAACAAGTATACCTCGAGGTTGGTTAAAAAAGATGATTCTCTGCAGTTTATCTGTGTGCAAGTCACCACAGACAAAGTCACTTACTATATCCTAGCAAGCTATAGGTCACCATTAATGCCCCAAGAATGACATAACTCATACCTAGACCTACTGGAGGCATTCATCATCCAACCAAATACCCTGTTCATGGGAGACTTCAACTACCCCTCTACAGACTGGGAAACAAACACCAACTCCAACTTGCAGGCACAACATTTCCTGGACTATATTAAGACAAATACACTTCACCAGATAATGCACACTCCAACCAGATGTTAAAACATACTGGACCTAGTATTCACCAGTAACGGGGAGTGCTGCAACTGCCCTTCCCCCTTGTCACATCCTCAGAGATGAAGGTGGATCACAAAGCTCTTGCCTTCAAAGTGAAAATCAACTCGGAAAACCCAACAAAAACCTATAACAGTCAAGAGCTATTCTGAAGCAAACAACATCCTATTAAGTGATAGTTCGTGAAAAATGCTGTGCTCATCAGAAACCCCAAGTTCACATCAACCTATGTGGAATTTTTCACAGAAACCCTGTACAGCCATGTAAATGGCTGCATAGAGGGTGCTGTATCTACCAGAAATAAGCCCAAAACAAACACCCAAAGCAAACCACACTGGAGGAATCCTAACCTTAAGAGTGTATACAGCAAAATCAAAAAATAGTCATGCCCAAAATAGAAGGAGCAGCTCTCATCACTAATTAAACTAAACATGAAACTAAATGGACTAATTAAATCAAACAAGGCCAATTACATGGCCTCAAAGGCTAAAGACAGATTGGTAAAAACTCTGTACCCATGAACTACCACATAGGCGGCAGTCCAGTTAACACCGAAGGAGTAATAAGAGACCTTGGGACTCAGATGGACAGTAGTCTCTCCTTTGATAATCACATTGCCACAGTAGTCATGAAATCCTCATTGTTCCCCTCTACTCGGTTCTCATTAGACCCATTATAGAGTACAATGCCCCTTTTGGAATGTACCTCACAAGACACCTGCAACAGCTGGAAAGGCCACAGAAATACCTCACAAAGGATTACAGGACTCAAACAGATGCCCTACGCTAACCATCTCAAAAAAACTCCAGCTTTACTCCATAGCATATCACCTACACCGAGATGATCTCTGCCTAACATACAAAGCTATGTCAGACCCAGAGCTGTTGGACATGCTAAACCTAAAGAAATCCCAATCCCTCTGAGATACAGACTCTAGAGACCTAAACCTTGTCACCACAATAAACAGAACATGCTGGACGGATAGATTCCTATCCCAGAGACTTCCCATACTCTGGAACAAGCTACCTATCTATGTCAAGCAGAGTTCCTCATTAGCACTCTTCAAGAAAAATCTTGATGAGTGGATGGGAAATAGGAAATTCACCCTGGGGATCACTTCTGTGGCTCTGCTCGACAGGGGCACAGGAAAATAACTTTCTTGGGTGGTAAAAGCTAGAGAACCTTGTTGGCTAGCTTACATAGGCCCATGGGCCGATAGCCTAGTATCTACCTATGAGCCTATGAACCTATGAACAACCACAAGGGCTATGTCCGAAACTTTAAAGGCAACACACAGTAGTGTGCTGAACTGGTGGTAAATGACACTACCTTCACTGAGCAAAATAACATAGCAAATACGATGGCTGACAAATTCAACTCTAATTTCACCCCAACTGCCCCAATCCCACCAGCCCCCTGTGAAATCCCTACTAGCATACCCCCCAACTATTAGCAGGAAGCAAGTCTGGTGATACTTGCTAAGACCATAAATATAGCTTCAAAGGGGCCAAACAATTTCTTGGACTTCCTTCTAAAGAGCTTGAAACATGAGCTATCATGACCACTTCAGTCACTTTTCAACTATGGCCACAAAACGCTATGTACTATGTGAGTGGTGGACTACAACAATTATCCCACTTCATAAGGGTGGACCATCAAGTAACCCTGGAAACTACAGACGCATTAGTCTGTCTAGTCTAATATGCAAAGCTACAGAATGAATTATCATGGAAATGATCAACAAAGGCATTGGCAACTTACAGATACTGAACCCATCTAATTTGGTTTTGTAAAAGGAAGGTAATGCCTACTTAATCTGGTAGACTTCTTTTAGAGGGTCAACAACAGGTGGGTCTCCTGCATATCCACAAAACAAACAGCACCAGAATTACCCATTATAAAGACTTAAACCTATCCCGTGATATAAATAGGACCTGCTGTAGAGATAGGTATGTATCCCAGAGACTACCCCATCTATGGAACAGGCTCCCCATCCATGTGAAGCAGAGTTCCTCCCTAATTCAATTCAAGTGCAATTTGGGAAAATGGGTGGGAAACCAGAAATCCATCTCTGGTTTGGGACCTATGTCTCTAATGTAAACAGGTAACCTGTAAATGGTTCATCTCCTAGGCCCATGCTTACACTTATCAAGGGTATCAGAACTCGCCAGAGATTTGGAATTCATGGCTAGACTTAAAAAGGCTCTTGTGGTTGTTAGCCTAGTAAACACCTATGAACCTATAGACAAGGCAATGGATGAAGGGAAAACAGTGCTTACCACCTGGCTAATGTGTTTGATACATTACTGTACTCAGTATTGTTGACAAACTAACTGGACTAGGCATAAATCACTACATAACTCATTGGATTGCCAGTGGGCTCACAGATAGGATCCAAGAAGTCAGGACTGGTGCAACCACCTCCACCAAAGGACAGGTCACCAGGGAATATCTCAGAGCTCAGTGCTGGACCCACTCCTGTTTGGCATCTACTTCTTGGACATCAAGGCTAATGTCAAGGACCTTTGGCACACCAGATTTGCAGATGACTGCAAACTGGGAGCTATCATAGATTTTCACTATGAGCCTAGCATACTGCAAGAGGGTCTAACACAGACAAATGACTGGTGCCAAAGATGTGGATTAAAAATAAGTGCCAAGAAGAGCATTATAGTGCCATTGGGAAAATGTCCACCCAGGTTAATTATTCCATTGATATGACACCCTTAAGATCTGGTCTGATATTTAAGGGATCTATGAACATATGTAGACAGTAATATGCCCTTTAACCAACACATAGCCAGGTTAGTAAGAAAATCATTCTATGTTGCCCAACTTATAATTAAGCATATGGCATCTAGGTCCAAGGAAGTTATAGTACCACTTTTCTTGTCCCTTATCAGACCCATCACTTTGTCATATACAGATTGCCTTAAAGCCCTTTTCCTATACTCAGGCTCCTGCAATTTACATCAGGCATATAAGCCATCCTCAAATCCAGCCCTGATGAATTTTTTACACATTCACAAAATGAATGGCACCTGAAACAGCAGATCCAAGGGAGATATTAAAGATATGGGGAGGTTTCACCCTATATTTTCATTTGGTGGTTACTAGTTTAAAAAGGTAGTTATCCTTGGTTTGCTTCTAAGTTTCACCCTATATCTGTTTTTAAGTTTGAGTATACACATTGCAGTTAAAATTTTGGCTACTTGACAAAATCCTTCCAAATTTGACACAAGTAGGCCAAGGGAGGTCTGTAAAAGAGCTCCACTGGATAGATAATTGCAGGACGCTTGCTCACTTTACATAAAGCATAAGATTCTGGGCAGTAAAATTAGAAACATTCTGTCTGATATAAGAAATGCATTCGGTTCACTCAAAAGGGCTTCTTATTCAGGCATTTAAGAAAAAAGCCTTGGAGAACAGTTCCTGTCATAGGTCATAGTGAAGTATTATAGCTCGTCATCTGAGCTGTTAGGAAATCTGAAGTCTCCTCAGAAGGCTGGATAAAGAGGCATGAGACATGCTTGACCCTTGTCTCTAGGTCTATTTGTACTAGTGATGAAAACAAAAGCAACAAAAATGATTTGTCTCTTGCAGGCAGTTATTAATGTAATGGTAGTAATTACTTGAGAACATTCATGAACATCTGTATTTTAATGGGCAAAAAATAGCAGTGAGGATATTGAGGCTTCTGATGTAGCATTTTATTGCTACTGAGGCCTATTTTGCATTAAACTTTTAAATCTTAAGTTCTCAATCTCCTGCTCACTCCAGTTTTGCCAGTGGGCGGATGTGTAATAGGTATTGCTACCAAATAATATTTTGCATTATAGCTTAACTTCCCTATTCGCCTGCACACCCCAATTATATCAGCAGGCAGATGTGTAATGGGGAAATGCTGAAGTGCCATACTGCCTCTGGGGTGACACTTCAAACGTTCCCCATGCCTATTCTTATGTGTGACAGAACACATCTGTGATTCCACTGCATCTACTAGGGTCATTTTTAGGGAGCATCTAAACATATTGTCTTGCACCAGGGTAGAACCTGCCAGCCTACCCTTGCCAGTGCCTTAGACACTTGAGTAACTAAGTGAATCCAAGTCAGCTTGACATTAATCAAGGTTTCATCCCTCTATGTCACAGTACTGAATTAATGTGCAAAAAAATTGATGCTAAAAAAGGACCTATTCTTAATATATTTAGAGTTTTGCAAGACTGTAGGCCTTTTATGTAATGAGCTAAAAAATATAAAAGCTGGGAAAGAGGAAAACATAAAAGCTCTTGTGGGCTTTTTATAAAAGAAAAGTTTCATAAATATTATGCCAAGAAGTTGGGCTTTCCTTGGAATCAACAGAAACGTATTTAATCCATGAAACTGGATTCTTAGCTGACTGTCTCCAGCTATATTTAACTTCTGTCTTTTAGTATGCGAAGTAAATGCATTGAAAGAAATAATCCTGGCTCTATAGCGATACCTGTATTGGAACTATTATGACTGAACCGAGGGACTACAAAAGAGTCAGGTAAAAGTGGAAGACTTAGTGCTGGAGTCCTAGGGTAGAAGGATAATGCAACGCACAATAAACAGCCTCATCTGGTATGGTGGGGGGGCCTCCTACATTTTCCTACATGCATTGTATCTTTAAGGTTAACACAATATGCCATGTGATGTAATAAAGCCAAGTGATACTGGCAAAAATAAATATTGAATCTGTTTGTTGCTGCATAAGTTCTACCAGATTAAGTGGAGAAATGAAAGAAGATGCTGCAAAAAGAGGGGATGTGTTTGGGGGAAAGAGGCTTTTCAAGTTTTTGGGAAAACTCACAGGTAAAGCTAGCTGTTTGGAAAGTTCATTAAACATGGAATAATGGAGTGGGATCTAATGTGTAAGGCTTGAGGGTCAGCACATGAAGAAGAACGGATAACAATGTTAATTCCTTTTGAAGAGATTATTGTCAATACCAATATACTGAAGCAACACATTAGCACATCATAGAAAATCCAATCTGTTAGAAAAGAAGAAATTAGGAGGGACTAATGATAAGGAGACAAGGCAGGCTCCTTTTGAAAGTGCCAGTATATTATTAAAGAGAAAGAAGTCCTATCTGTTAAAACCTCTGTGAAGTTAGGAGTGTGGCCCTAAGACAGAAACTATATGGCAGCGGGGTTAGATTATAAAGTCTCAAAATAGATAAGGAATAGTGTGCCTTTATTTGGGAAAGGGCTAAGGACCTAAGAAAGCAGAGCTGCACCAGAGACCATCAAATATGATTGTTACATTGTTGGTATTTGAAATTGCATAAATTCTAAAAAGAAGCTAGAAAAAAAGGAGAACTTGTGCTAGAAGTGAGGACAATCAGAGGCAAGTGCGATTCCTTTCTTTTGGGAATGATTTATGGCTATGAAGAACTGGTAACATAAAGACCTGACCTGGCAGAGAGGTTTAATAGGGATGTTAACAACTGAAGAGGCTGCAAAAGTAGCTCACAAAGAGGGTCCTAGGCCTTAAGCACTTGTCCTATATGGACAGACTCAAAAACTCCAACTATTCTGTCTTATATTGCCTGCTTAGAAGCGATCTCTGCTTGACTTACAAAGCCATGTCTGACACAGCTCTGTTAGAAATGCTACATCTAAAGAAATTCCAATCCCTCCACACTACATGCTCCTGGGACCGCAACCTCATAATCTCATAAGAGAACATGCTGGAGGGACAGGTTCATAATCCAGAGTCTGCCCATACTATGGAATAGACTTTCCATACATGTCAAGCGGAGCACCTCACTGGCCCTCTTCAAAAGAAATTTTGATGAGTGGATGGGAAATAGAAAATTCACCCTGGAGATTACTCCAGTGGCTCTACTCGACAGAGGCACTGGCAACTAATGTCAGGTGGCACGATGCCAGGGTAATACTACAGGCTAAGCTTGTAAAGGCTCCAGGGCTATTAGCCTAGTACACACCTATGAACCTATGAACCTAGGAACATGCTCTATATACTTAATTAAGACAATAATGCTGAATTTTCTTAATTGTTTTTACTCAAACTGATGTTACATTGTTCAGTCTCTGCTGTCAGTGTTGTTATTCTCTAAGAACTATTATATAAACCAAAGAACTGAGGACTACAGTCAGCAAAAAGTCAAACACAATGATATGTTCCTATATAACAGTCAAAAGTAGCACCTCAGTTCCATTCCAGATGAACAAAGTTGATGGTTCTCTGTAATCTCTCATTATATGATTGATTATAATTGATAATCAATATCAACAGACTTCTGATAGACAAAAGCAGCTCCTAAGTGCTTAATCCCATGCATGAGTCATCTCAAATTATTTACAGAATGATCTGTTATTCTCACTAGGGTAATACATAATTTATCACCATGGGATGGGCAAGTCCAATCTAACATTAAATGGGATAGGTCATTTAAGGACCAAAAGGATAACTCGCTAAGCTTAAACTGACCCATAAGGATAGCTAGCCTAGTACTTACTTATGAACCTATAAACCTATAAACTACAAATCTATTAACCTTTCTGCCATACACTGTTTTCAGTTCTTTGTTACTTAATAGATATCAACACTGTTGAGCAGAAGACATGCGGGATGATAGTGAGAATAGGAGAACTGTATTAACATGCTTGTAACTGTAGAATTCAGCATTCAACATATGTATTTAGTGTCACAAAATAAAGAAAGCACTTGAAACAAAAAGGAACACTCCATAATGTTCCTACTGATTGAAATGTCTGCCCTAAAACACACATTGACTTGTTGCTGAATTATTAGTTGCCTATATTATATGGTGGAAGGAGACAGAGTCTCATTACAGATATGCAGTGTAACTTTTATTTTTTTTTCCATTTGTACAAACTTTTCTGTGCTACAACAATGTACTACATCACCAGGAAGTATGATCACTTTTTTTTTCAAGGTTCCTGGTGCTAAAACCACAGTTCCTCCATTACCTCCCCCGTTTTTTCATTTACTATTCTTGATGGGGAGTTAATTTATTGATTGTTGATGGGCAGTTAATGGTTCAGAGGTGCTGTGTTAGACGTGTATATTTTATATACTGGTATCTATACAATGGATGCATCATTCATCATATCCATGGTGCACATTCCTTCACTGATGTGTTAATGTTTCTTTTTGCTGTTGCTCTTTGGAGACAAATCCTTATTTGTGCAAAAGTTATTACAGTGGCTGAACAGATGGCTTTATTGCATTGTGATTACACTGACGGTGCAGTCTGTAACATACATTTTATTTATTTATTATTTTTGGCATATAAATGTATTTATTTTCATTTTATTTTCTTACACTTTTGAAGCAATTTTTTTACGCCATTTTTTTTTACAGATACTGATGAACTCAGCTAATCTTTCAGCCAAACTAGTGAATCAAATTATTAGAATGCTTCAGTAACCCAGCTTGTGTGTAGTATACCTGAACATGTGAGTATACCCCTGGGTCATTAGAGGATCATCCATAAAACCGCTTAAATTTGTATTAGGCATTTCGTCTGATATTGTACAAATACTGAGTAACCTGGCTTTCAGTTATTAAGAAGAGAAGTTCTCCTTAAATAAACCTTGTAATTTATACTCTTTGAGAGAAAGTGAGACTCATATTTACTGTCCACATTGTGTCAAGGACACAGATAAAATCATGCAGCAAAGCCCAGCCCAATTCAAAAGTACATGGGAATCCTGCAGATGCGTGTCTATACCTCTATACACCTGGAAGTGGGCAAGTACAGACCAGATATGCTAACTAGTATGTACATCATTGTCTACAATTCTTTAAGCCCAAAATTAAGAGTTTACTTACTATCACAAACTTATGTGCAGATGACTACAGACTGTCTACAATATTAAGTATGCATACAGATGCAGTTCACCTTAGAACGTGTTATTTTGCTCAGCAGCACATTACTAAGACAGGAATGAAATTTGTACAAAAGTAGACAAGTAAAAAAAGCAGTAATGGCTGTCGTTGTCTCCCTTACAGTGTACACAAACAAGATACTGCACTCACACTTACAGTGTACACAAACAAGATACTGCACTCACACTTACAGTGTGCACAAACAAGATACTGCACTCACACTTACAGTGTACACAAACAAGATACTGCACTCACACTTACAGTGTACACAAACAAGATACTGCACTCACACTTACAGTGTACACAAACAAGATACTGCACTCACACTTACAGTGTGCACAAACAAGATACTGCACTCACACTTACAGTGTACACAAACAAGATACTGCACTCACACTTACAGTGTGCACAAACAAGATACTGCACTCACACTTACAGTGTACACAAACAAGATACTGCACTCACACTTACAGTGTACACAAACAAGATACTGCACTCACACTTACAGTGTACACAAACAAGATACTGCACTCACACTTACAGTGTGCACAAACAAGATACTGCACTCACACTTACAGTGTACACAAACAAGATACTGCACTCACACTTACAGTGTACACAAACAAGATACTGCACTCACACTTACAGTGTACACAAACAAGATACTGCACTCACACTTACAGTGTGCACAAACAAGATACTGCACTCACACTTACAGTGTACACAAACAAGATACTGCACTCACACTTACAGTGTACACAAACAAGATACTGCACTCACACTTACAGTGTACACAAACAAGATACTGCACTCACACTTACAGTGTGCACAAACAAGATACTGCACTCACACTTACAGTGTACACAAACAAGATACTGCACTCACACTTACAGTGTACACAAACAAGATACTGCACTCACACTTACAGTGTGCACAAACAAGATACTGCACTCACACTTACAGTGTACACAAACAAGATACTGCACTCACACTTACAGTGTACACAAACAAGATACTGCACTCACACTTACAGTGTACACAAACAAGATACTGCACTCACACTTACAGTGTGCACAAACAAGATACTGCACTCACACTTACAGTGTACACAAACAAGATACTGCACTCACACTTACAGTGTACACAAACAAGATACTGCACTCACACTTACAGTGTGCACAAACAAGATACTGCACTCACACTTACAGTGTACACAAACAAGATACTGCACTCACACTTACAGTGTACACAAACAAGATACTGCACTCACACTTACAGTGTACACAAACAAGATATTGCACTCACACTTCCTTATAGACAGTATAAGTAACATTGCACCATTTAGAGCCAATCACAACTCATCCAGCACTACATCCTATTTATCATTGTACAATGCAGAGTAAGGCAATAATAATCAGTGATGCACACAAAGTAATGCAACATCCTTGCTCTTTAATTTGGAGTAGCAATTGATGGACACAAACTACTCACAAAGATACCCACAACACTGTATGTAGCAATGTAATATGGCCTAGTACATCTGCCATTCAAAACTCAGGTCAACCTATCTTAGTAAATAAACGTGGCTTTGCATCCCAGACCTACCTATGGGACCTCCAAATATGGCTTATCTGACATGTAATCTACCAGTGCAAGCAAAACAGCCATAATAGGGCAGGACTGGACATTACAGCAATATTTAGAGTGGCCATAATGTTTTCTTCACGATGCTTTTAAACATCCACCTTTGTTAAGTGGTGCTAACTACAACAAAATATTACATCTACACATATATCATTCATTTAAAAGTCACATTGGATACAGGAATGGTAGTCATTGTTTCAGAAGCGACATGAACTACCCATCAGAAAATTCAGATACACAGGCAAGTATGGCCCAGAGAAGTAAATGCTTGAAGAAGTGAAATAAAGTTATGATGTCAACCATGTAGGCACAGTCTGTGGTAGCTACAGGTGACTGTTTCTGCCATCAGAATCATATTGCCATAAGTTTGTTTCATGATTTTTGACAATGAGAAAAATGTAAATAAACAAGGGTATGCACTATATCTGTTTGCCAAGGCAACCACATTCATAAATGTTTCAGCATGCCTCTGGATTTTCTTAAAACATGGAATCACAGTGCACATAACAGAGCAGAATAGATAGACAGGACAGGACTCAAGTCTCCATATGCTAGCTACTGCTGCTTAGACTGAACAAAGATCTAGGTCTAAATGTTTTTTTTTTTTTTACACTGGTGTGGAATTGGACTAATTTAATTATTATAACTGCTTGAAATATTACTTATTAAAAAGAATTGTCTGTGGGCTTCCAAGCGCATTGGTAGACATGAAAAAACATTTTTAAGACTTCAGGTAGATCTTTTTAATGGCAATCACTGCTCCAGGGGTCTGCTTTCAACTGCTCATCTACTAAATTTTGTTAACTGTATAATAAGGCAAAGAGACAGCTGCATTTTTAAGTCCATTTACAGCCAATACTTAACTTTCTAGGCGCATTGTGATCAGGGTCACTTTAGAACGTTTAGGCTACACATCACAGTATGACATTCCATCACTTTAATTAACATAAAATAAAGACATTGTAATTTAAATTCATAGCAACCATATTTGTGCGATGAAGTTAAAAAGAATTCTACATCATCCTCAAAATACCTAATTACTGCTGTAGGCGCTCCTGTTAAATAACTGCTTTTATTCGACCAGGATATGCAACAAGCATGCCATGCAATAAATGACAAGAAGAATGAATTTGCAAGTTTTGTTCAAAATACTATAGTGGGCACTTTTAAATGTCCAAAGAAACTCTTAAGGTTTACATCAAATAATTATATTTAACTACACTGTAATGCAGTTGTCCTGCAGTACCTTATTCTGAAGTCATTAATTCTATGAGAGCACATTTCAGACAAAGTACTGAACACAGCAAGTGAAAGAAGCAGGCTGTCATTATGTTGTCAACTGTGATGAGCCCAGGGAAGGAGCTCTGAGTCATCTGAGCATTTTTCTGCTAGAGCATGATGACAGATTATTGTGCATCTAATTGTAGCAGGTGGTGCTATGACAGAAAAGAGTCCAAAGTTTAACTCCTGACTTCAAGGTGTTTTTTTTTCCTAATTTTACAATGACAGAATGATGTGGTTTTATATATATATATATATATATATATATATATATATATATATATATATATATATACACGTTAATGTCACATACACCTTCTAAACATAGAAACCTAGGGCTGTGTGTCAGAAAATGTGCACTTAACCTTCCCAGACTGCACATTTCCTGCCAATCATATAAGCTGTCAGTTGCATTTATCCATCTGTCAGCACCATTACACAACTGCACTGAGCTGACTTGTGTTTATAGCAAGCATGCTTCAATTCCCCCACTGCTTCTGATAACTACTCAGTAAGGTACTTAAGTCTGTCTTTCCCTCACTTTGTCTTACTGTTTTGAAAAATACATCATTGCATTACCCTAGAGAAAACTGGCTTCTATTTTCTAAAACAAGGATCCCCATATGTAGCATATTTCTGCTTCTGGAAATATACTTATTTCTATAAGTGAATTATTTTTGGGGCATCTAGGTATTTATTTAGTTAGTTATATGCATTTGTTTACCAGGAAAATCCAGCTAGGCTAGCAACAACCTTTCTGCAAAGGTTCAGGAAGAAAACTTCCAAAAAAGAAACAATCAGCATTGAGAATAAATGTACAAATACGCAGTATACAATTGAGCTCATATACATATAAGACACCTAGAAATAATAGAGTACTGTATAATACTTGCTCATAATATAACAAACATAACAGCTGTGGTGGTGCAGTGGTTAGCACTGCCGCCTCACAGCAAGCGGTTTTCCGGTTTGATCCTTGGCTGGGGTGCCTTCTGTGCAGAGTCTGCATGTCCTCCCTGTAGTTATGTAGGTTTCCCCTGGGTGCTCTGATTTCCTCCCACATCCCAAAGACATGCTGTAGGTGGATTGGACACTCTACAAATTGGCCCTAAGCATGTGTGTGTGCCTTCTGTGGAAGGTTGGATGCTGGGCTGGCAGCTCAACACTGTAAAACTCCACTGCCAGTCATGAGCAGACAGGTGATCTGCTGTGGTGACCCCTAACCAAGAAAAAAAGTTGAATATATTATAATGCTACTTATAGAAGAAAAGTATCAGCATGTATCATGATCATATTCTGGAAGCTTTCCCAAGAATATATCATATTGTAGTAAAGCTTACTTTAGCTAATGGGTACAGTACAATCAGTGAAAGTTACAAGCTGATTAACTAAGAGCATAACAGTTATATAAAAAAGGAAGGCCTCGTGTGACTATATAGCAAAAAGAAAATTTAGATGGAGTGGAATTTGTCAGAGATGGTTAAGACTTACCCATGGGGAAGAGGTACAGGGACATATTTCACTAGAATATACATATTTTCATGTTTCACCCCTATAATAAAAACAGTGCATTAAATGTCCTTTGGTATAAACAGCCCCACTAGCATAGAACAAGAAGCTCTGACTGCAACATAGATGGTCCAAGTTCAGTTAGCAGCTGGAGCAGCTGCTTAAACTTGTGTAGTTTAAGTAGAGAGGAGAAGAGTGGGGAGGAGAGGAAAGGAGAGCAAAGGGGCAGAGAGGGGAGGAGAGGGGAGGAGAGGAGAGGAATGACAACAGTCAGCTTGCTCACCTCTTACAGGGGAGGGAGGGGGTATGTGCTTGGAGTCTGACTTCCCATGTTAGAAATGTCAGTGTATACATGGAGTCACAGACAGGTGCTCATCTCAAGGCGGGGGACTATGCAGTCTTCTGATCATATCACACATGGGGGCATGTGTGTGCATTATGATACCCATATACAAACCAGTCCCTGGATATCATTGTGCATGTGGTGTGTGTTGGGAGGGGGTCAAGGCTGTAACTCAATGCTATAACTCAAGAAATGTTCACCCGGTGTGCTGATATTGCAGCTGTCTACCTCCAGAAAATGCCTCCTACAACCACGCATTCCACCAGTGAGAGAATGGCTTGTGTCCCAACGTGGTAGGTTTGCAACGTAGACTGAGGATGGATGAAGGCACATGGGGAAGCCAAGTTACATTAGACTAAATAGCACAATCTATAACAAGATGTGAAAATGCTACAAAAAATATCATTCTGTCTATATCTGTGCAAAAATACAGCTTACAGAGAAGCACTTCATACTTTCAATTGGATATTCAATAAATGAGAGTACGTTAGGATAACACCCTGATTTCTGTTAATAATAACTCCTGCTACGCATCCCAGTATTGTCGGAGTGCTTGCTTCCTCTATATGACATTATATTTTTATTTTACAATCATTCAATGAGCCAACCATAGAGTAAGAGCTAGTTCTGCAATAACTAATATTTGTTTCTCTCTGCTACCTTCTGACTTTTATGAGATATACCATTCCTCTCTTTTCTTTTACAGCATCAACAATCACCCATTTTTACAGTGATATGAAGGCCCCCTTAATCCTCTCCAACCCACCATTCATCTCAGCCATTTTGACATTTTCTGTGTCATCTAAAAATGTCAAACTTTCTCATTCCACCACTACATGCTGATGCCAATAAAACACTGAATGAGACTGATACCCATTTTTCTCAAGTGGAAGCCCATTTCCTCAGACTATGACTTCATTTGTTTTGGTGCACAGGTTGTCTGCTGTACAGGTGACCATTTTATGGTGGGCAACATGTCTCCTAATTTATGTCCATGGCACTACAAATACCTTGCAACAGTTCATGTAGAGGTCATCTGGGACATCTTTCTATAATGATTATTTTGTTAGATAACAAACTTACTGCATACCTGCTTTGAACCCAAAATATACTTGGCTCTTTCTCCCAGTTGTCTATGTAATTATGGACAATACAGATGTTTAAATTCACTGACACTTGTACTATATAATATTCATTTCAGAACTCTAATTTAACTAGATTTTACAGTTTTTACACACTCTTGTTTTATTAATTTACCACTCTTATTGGTAAGTTACCTAATATAAGCATTGTTTATATATTATGTAGATAGGTAACTTTATTTTCTAACTTCATGAAGCAAGTCATGGCCTGTAGCAAATATTCAGTCTTCTGATCACATCACACACTGAGGCATGGGTGTACATTCTAATACCCCAATATGCATAATTTTCTCTGGCCCAGCAGTAGATTATTTGCACAGATTAGATTCACTTTTTTCATCACTGTTTACTTTCCTTTGTGATATGAATGTACATCTTCTTTTTAATGTACTCTGTGCTCTAGGGGCAGAGCATAATTGTTTGCCATACACTGTATGCTAGCTGCACATTATGATTTTATCATTTCAGGTTTCTAAAGGGGAGATGTCATTTTGTACAGTAGGCATTAACCATTTCTGTGATTATGTGTAGAGAGTGTGCTAAGCTGACATCACTTGCACAAGTATCTGCAGGGGCTATCTTAGTTTAGCAACATCATCTGTAATAGGTAACGTTTTGCATCAACGACACAAGCAAAACATTTATCAGATTTTTTTGAGCAGTCTGTGAAGAGGCCCTTTCCACTTTTATCTTTTAATGTTCATTAGTATGAGCAGATGAAATGAAACTGGGAGGAGTTTCCAAAACCAAATTGACAGTAAAGGCAGGCATCACAACAGTGATTCAGTTTAAATGCGCAACAGATACTGGTGGGGGGGGGGGGGTTGATATGATGATTTTGTGAAGGGGGTTGGAAAAATCCAAAATCTAAAATAGCAGCACTCTCAGTGCAGTGGCAGCTCAAAAAATGAAACATTTTCTGTTCTTATCTTGAATAAAAGTGCTACTTCTGAACTCCTCCTCACAAATCATTTAGATTTAATCACTTTGAATTCAGAGAATGGAAAACAAGTTTTTGCTATGTTGTCCTAACCAAGACCTTTTAAAACTCCAAGGGAAAAGACTTTAAAGTAAAACAATCTGCATTAAAATAACAGCACCAGACAACAAACAATGCAAATATGTGCACAATAAATGAAGAATTCAAAAAATAGTCACACAATGCCCATAGTCTCAGACCAGCTACCAGTTCTCTGATATTGCGGACATTGTGTGCCACAGTCTCAGAGCAGACTCAGTCACAGCTTAGGACCTTATCATTTCAGGTTTCTGAAGGTGAGGTGTTACCTTGTACTGTGGGCACTGAACATTTCTGTGATTGTGTGTGGAAAGTATTCTGAGCTGAGATCAGTTGCACAGAGTTTGCAGAATGCCGATATTCTCAGAGCAGTGCCAACTGATTAGATTGGTTGTCATTTTGCTGTAAACCTCTTCAGTTTTAATTTTGAACTATCTTGTAGCTTTGTCTTTCTGTTCTTCTAAGCTGATGTATGTTGTCTCCAGAGCATCTGTGTGGAGGAGGTCACAAGAAGCTACAGACCCCTGCAATACCTGGGACGAGACTGTTAAACACTGAAGAGCCTGTGGGAAGTTTCTCAGGAACCATCTTGGGATTAGTGCTATGTTTTGCTTCTGATATGAGAAGGAACAAATGGCCATTGAATCCAAGCACGCAATGCAATTCATCATTCTTGGCTAACCTAATTCTGTTTTTTCATTGTGGAATGCTAGATTAGCTGCCATCTAATCTAACTTCAGAGTGTCACCTTAAATACTTCAGCCATGGTGTCTACTATAGTAGTCTCCCTCCAGCCCATGAGCTCTATGGCCTGCTGTAGTCTGCAAACAATAGTATCATGGCTCAACATTCTGCTCTCACTCCATCTGTGGCCAGTCTGACTGCATTAGGTACTCTAAGACAGTGTAGTAATTGCCTTGTGCTTACAGACTGCTCACTGTTTCTACCAATTGATAATACAACCTGCAAGAGATATAAATAATTAAGAAACATGGAGATAAACTTATGTAGAAGACAAAAAGCAAACCAAGGAGCAGAATGCCAGCTCAATAAAAAAATGTAAATGCAAAACCAAAATAAAGAGTCAGCAAAACAAAAATATTTTCTAAGTAAGAGTAAATATTTTCTAAGAGTTTAGCTTATGCTGTTGATCAAGCATATTTGATATGTTTCTTGCTTGATGTGATCCTTATGAACAATGCCCTCTCCTTTGCAGATAGGTATTACATTCAGTATGTAGGTGGTGCAATGGGCACCATGCGTGCAAATATTTATGCCAACAAGGTGCTTGGACACTGGGAGTCTGTATATGTTTTCAATATAATCAATGCATATAATTGTTCACTTTTATATTTTATGAGGCTCATGGATGATATCTTTTTGTTTGGGTTGGCTCAATAGAGTCTTTACATGGCTGTATTAATTATTTACAAGATACCATTAGTTTTTTTGAGATTTACTTTTAAGTATTCTGCAACAGAGATTGATTTTTTGGATGTTAGTATAATGAAGACTATGGAGGGGATTAAAACATCAGTTTATAGGAAACTATGCAAGAATAATAATTTATTACATGCTCACAGTATGCAGCCCAAACATTTGAAAAAGAATGTTATGAAGAGCCAGATATTTAGACATGCCAGACTAGACAATAGGGATAATGATATGTTTCCTCTTCTGATATTTTATCTGGTGAGTTATGGTAGAAGGGTTATTTGTGATTCAGAAATACTTCAGGCACAAAATGAGATGTTATCCTGTAGGCAAACAAGAGCTAGAGCATTTGTTTGTAATGATGTGACTGATTATATAGTTGGTATGGGTGCCAATATTGATCATATAAGGCTGTACCCGACTTATTCTAACAATGTTCAGCACATATGTAATATTGTTAAAGAACATTGAAGGATACTTATGTCCAACACTAAATGCAGAGATGTCCTTGGTGATGAGCCTTGGTTTTCTTTTAAATATTTTAGTTCAGTCAAAAAAAAAAAGCTGTGTTATAAGCCACTCGCAGCAGGGTTGGAGAACAAATTAGCATTGGAACTGAAATGAACATTTCCATGTGGAAGAAACAATGTTTATACATATATTAGAATTGGTGATTGTTTTTTGCATCCAGACATTGGAAAGAAGTTTAAATTTGGTTTCTGTGCTGACTGTGGCACTCAAAATCTTGTTTATCTTCTTAATTGTGAAATATGCTATAGTTTTTATGCAGGTAAGATGAATCATTGTCTTAGGGACAGAATTAGGGAACATTTGTACAGTATGAGTAGAGATAATATAAAGAATGTCCTTGTAGTTAACAAAGAATGTATGCATACTTTTAGAAATGTATTTACCTACTGCAAGGGGGGGGGGTGCTAAGACTTATACTGAAAAGCTAGAGACTAAGTGGATAATGTTGCTTCAGGCAATGAAAGGCAAGAGATTAAATGTGCATATCCCTTTAAGGCCTACCTTGAAGTCACAATGTCTTAGGCGGTATTTTTGAGATATTTAAACGTTGTCTTTTCATTTGTGTTTTTAGATCTGATGAAGCACCTGGACTTGATGCAAAAGCACTTATCTTCAATAATTTATTCCATCATTTTATTGTTTTATTAAAGTAGTTGTGCTTTTACACCTTTTCATTTTGTAGGCTCTTTATTTTGGTTTTGCATGGAGATAAATTTCATTCTTTAGTACACTGTGGGTTTGACTCATACTTTCACAAAACCATATCAATGCCAACCGAGCAGCAAGGTCCATAGCTTCTGCTCAGGTTGCAAAAAATGTTTGCAAAAGCCTTCTAGAACACATTCTAAAAGATCATAGCTGTAGCCTCCTGTGGTAGTTTAGAGGTATAAAGCCCTAACTGTGGCCCAGTTGACCCTGTTTTAATTAATGGCTCAGTGACTAAAGGAGCTGTATTGAAGGATGGGCTTGCTTGTCTCGGGTGGGATGGCATTCATTGACAATTTTCCCCTTAGGGGAAGCATGGTCCAAAGAGAGAACCATAGGAATCATAAGAAGTGGGACAGGGAGTGGGTAGGGCATTTAAAATAAACCCTTCCCTGGATGAAACTGAAGACAGTTAAGCCACCAGGACACCCTTATGACCCACAACACCAAGCGGGTAGTCCCAGCATGCACATCAGGTACTGGAGGCCTGGGCCAGTGAGAATGATGTTCCAAGGTGCGATAAAAAAGAATTAAAATAAAGAAAATGAAGAAAAGATAACAGCTTTTAGCACATAAGAGAACATCGGCTCCTTCTGCACTCTGTCACACTACAAATCCATGCAATTTACCCAACAGTTACCAGGAAAGCAGCCCTACACCCATAAGGCCTAAGTCAACTTCCAGACAGATAAATGTTTGAGTCATAGGTGACTGTTGTGCAGCATACAGACTCCACACTCACCTGTCTACACAAGATCAGGGCTGCTGTAAGCTGCTTGTCCTGTGCTAGGATCCACGATGTCACAAGGGACATAAGGTTTACTAAACCAGATTAATCTGATAATGGCCTAGAGGCAGCCCATGTGGAAGTTTACATCCTGAGGTTTTCTACCCAGAGCGATATGCAGGGAGACTTAGAGTATAGGATAGAACAACAGATCAGGAACCATTGCAAAAGGGGTGGGTATACCTCGAATTTAACTATCCCTGAACAACAGTTATTACAGGCTTTACAACAAAATGTTAATATTCGAGTAATGGAACCTGACAAAGGGGGAGGAACAGTAATCATGGACCAGCTCTTATATGAAGGCAAAATGAATGCCATATTAAAAAATGAAACCAGATATTGTCCAGTTTCTTTAAATGAAATCCACATAGCATATCAGAGATTGGACCTGGTCATTAAAGATCTATTGGACCAGGAAGCCATAGATTACAATACCTATGTGTTCTTGGACAACCCTCAACCCAGGGTGCCCTCTATGTTTGGTGTTCCCAAAGTACACAAAAACATAGAGGATCCACCTATGAGGCCCATAGTGGCGGCACAAGGATCAAAAATTTCCCCACTTTCTAAATATTTGGATTTCCAACTGAAAAGATTATGGCCGAAATCTACCCATCTGTTGAAAGACTCATGGGAATTTTTAAGGAAGGTTACGCCTGAACTTTGGAGTCCCAATTTAAAATTTTTGACCATCGACATAGTGGACCTTTTTTCTGTTATTCCACATGACATTGGGATAATATGGTTAGAGGAAGCCTTAGCAGCCAATTCCTTATCTAATAACAATGAAAATTTTGTTATTTTGCAGCTTATGGAATTGGTGTTGCATAATAATTTTATTTATTTTTCTGGGGAGTTTTATAAACAAATTTCAGGGGTAGCGATGGGAGCTAATTGTGCCCCCACCTACGCCGACATTATCTTGTCCATCTGGGAAAACAAATATGTGTTCAATAGCCCCTTCAGTCAATATTGGGTGGCATATTACAGGTTCCTAGATGATATTTGCATTTTCTGGACAGGATCTGACAGTTTACTTACGGACTTTATGGAGTATTTAGCTGGCACTACTAACTTTCTTACTTTCACATACCAGGTCACCATGGAAAGGTTGGAATATTTGGATGTTGAGCTTACTATCAATAACGAACATCAGTTTCAATCATCAGTGTACAGGAAACCCACGTTTTCCAATAGTTATATACACTACAGTAGTGCACATCCAGTATACCAAAAGAAAGGGATTGTTAAAGGCCAGTATGTCAGAATTTCCAGAATGACATCTGATGAGGAGCAGTTTTTGAAAGAGTGTGAGAACCTCAGAGTTTTATTTTTAGATAGAGGGTACCCCAATGACATGATACAGAACATATATGAACAGGTTAGAAAAGAAAGAACAGGCAGGTTTAGACCCATCTTGGGATTACAACATGAAGGGGAAACATTTACTCCCCCGACACCACAGTTGGAATATAATCAAGCTTTTATTACACAGTACAGTGCCAATTCTAGTAGAATAAGAGATATAATCAAAAGAGAATGGGAAACCTTCACAGAAATCACCGACTTGGCCAATTTACATGGCAAGGAAATGAAGGCAGTTTTTCGTAAGGGCAGCAGTATTAAAAATATACTAGAAAAAAACATTAAACCTGTGTTTTATGACACTGTGAGTTCTGTGGAATTCATTACATTTTTTCAGAACCTGCTGGATATTTATTGGTTTTTGCCTCTTCTCGGTGTTGGTCTGTGTTTCGAGTATTGCTTTACAACACCTGCTTCACTTTGGTGGACTTGTTGGGACTTACTATTTATGTGTTAGAGGCAGGAAAGATACTGGTCTTGAGTAGTATCTTGACTTCACCAAGAACCATACCTAGATATCAAGATATGATAATTGGCTTTAACATTTGAATAATTAATTGGTGTCATTGTAAGGGGATCCAGTATATAATGCTAGATAGTACTTCCTGTTTCACCAAGGATGGCAAATGGGATCCAGTATATGTTGCCCTATTATGAAATGCTAGATAAGATTTGCTGTTTCACAAAGGCTGGCTTTCATCACTTATTCAATAACTTCCATATAGTGGCTAAAGCCTTTGCTTTCTACATAATGCCTTTTTTAGTCCCCATAGTAGATATTCCAACATACCAAACCTGAAATCATATTCAGACAACATCATACAGTGCTAGGAGACTAACTAGAAAGAAAATGCTAGAACTTGAGGCATACTTGCAATCCAAATGCATTTATATCTGTGTAGTTACTCAGAATGGTTTCAATGCAATGACATCACGCCCTGAGTTTAGCACCTACCAAATAATGAGAAGTCATATTAAACCCTCATCCTCCTACCTCAAGACCATACTCAAAAATGACAACAAGGAACTTAAAAACAGGATTAGAAAATTAACAACGAAAGATGGGCTTAGGAACACTACAGATACCAAAGCCAGTTAAGGAATAATGTTCAATAATGCACTGAGCTCTGCCACAAAACGATCATGCATTCTGATCCCAAGGGTATAACCAATACTTTAACAGGCACATTTAGTACTAACTTTACCCTATCTATCCACATTATCACTTCCAATATTCTTGAAAATGTAGTTTGCCTTGACATTACATTGGAATAAGTTTTACAATTTCCTTTAAAGACTATTAATATTAATAATAATAATAATAATAATAATAGCAAATATTTGCATGGGACTAGAGAACATGCTACACTGCTTCCTTATCAGTGTTAAATATGCAGTATGTAAACCACTGTGTAATCTGGTCATCTTCAGCATTTCTGCAGGGTTTGAATCTAATGCTTGAAGAAACAAAAATGTGACTCCCCTATGTAAAGGAAGCCCATCTGTAGAGCCATGAAATTATTGTCTCATCAGCGTCATCAGCGTGATGTTTAAAACAATAGAACATATCATAGCAGAATTATTTATACAGGCATAGACAACCTAACTGATCTAGCTCCCCAATCAGCATGGTTTTGTGAAGGGCAGGCCCTGTCTTCTGGATCTAGAAACTTCTTTGAATAGGGTACAAAGGCTGTGGACAGTGGTCACTCTACACATGCTAGTTACCCTGAGCTTGTCAATGCTTTTGACATTATTCTTCCCACAGTTCTGCCTATATCAGGACATGTTGGAGGTTTACGTTCAAATATTTCCATTAAACTAACCTTGATATCATCACTGAGCAAGTTAAACTCATCGTTCAACCATCTGAAGATACGAAGAACAGATATGCTCAATAGGGCCAGAAAACTAGAGCTTATGGTCAGTTGCTTGATATAAGGGTGCTTGTATCATAGTTGCTGAACCACAACTGCTTCAGGTGGCATTACCTCATGTTCGCTTGCTCAGCCATATAAATGTGATTTCTTACTCCTTGGATTGCAGGTATTTTATAATCTCTTAGCTTACAGAATCATGGCAAAGAGAATTTTTTTTTAAATATTGGTGATCACTCTTTCTCCAAGGTGCAGTATCCTCAGAGTAAGAAAAGTAAGTGGAATGTGAAATCCAGTGGATCTCATACCCATGCAAAAATGTTTTTTATTGATTTTGCAATTAGTTTATTTGCCTGTGCTTTACAGCCATAGGTATACGAATCTCTGTCATTTATGAATTCAACTACCAGGATTATGTATGCTTTTATTTATTTTTTTGTTGAGTGGGGTGGTCCTACTAGGCCAATAGCCTCTTTTCAGAAAAAAACTGAGGTGGTATGCATTTTTACAAGTAGAAATTTGGCCAGGGCAACAGGGAAACGTTTACTGTTCTTTTTTTTTCAGTAAGTGCTGTAGGATCATTTACATCCATATGAACTAGCACCAACTCATGCACATGGGGTCTCAGCTTAACATCTCATTCAAAGGCTTAAGCACTTTTGCTAAGGGACTGTGTTTCAAGGCACGTACCCCAATATCAGATGTGAAGAATCCAAGAACTAGCCTTAGCACAATTGTCTGTGTATTGTACCTACTCATCCACTATAGCTAGATAGTATGTGCATATAAGTTACTGAGCATGTGCAAGATAAGGGCCATTTTGTATAGTCAGTCAGACTGAATGCAGGCATGAATGGAGATGCACATGCAAGCGTGTTTGAACTAATGAGTCACTTAGTTTAAATATATGTTCCAGTCACAACTCCTGATGTGTTTATATACAATAAATAACTTGAACCCATCACAGTGCCTCAGAGTCTCATTTGAATACAAGAGATGTGCAACATGGTATCAGAATAGGATCCAAAGTGAAGAAACTTGCAAATCATGAGGCACAAAGTTAAAAGTGGATGAATATACAGGATCCAACTTGCAAGCAGGTCAGCAGTTATTCAGAGGTACTTAAACTCATTTAAATGATTTTTCAGTCACCCCTTATTTGGTGAAGCATTCAAAATGTTCAAAATAATTGCAGAGATAAATTAAATGTCCAAAATTCCGACATACTAATAAAAGTATTCAAAATAAATTTGAAAGTGTTAAAAATAATTTCTGAAGTGTTAAAATGTATGAAAAGTCTAAAATGACTGCATTTTTTCACAATGTAGTACTTTTTGCATTAACTGAAACTTTTCGAAGTATCTGAAGTGTCTGGAGAGTTTGCAGTATTTGCAGTGTTAAAGTAAAGCTTTTTCAGTGAGGCTGTTGTGCATCTGAGGATAATTACAAGTACCTATGGTCTATGCTTACATTTAAATAATTTTTTTTATTATGGCAGAAGAATTCGCAGACCTGGAGCTCTGGTGTTTGATAATATTGCTGAGAATTGGCAAGCGTTTGAGCAAGAATATGATATGTTTATACCGGCTGCATTTTCTGATAAAGACACATGCACAAAAGCATTTATACTTCTTAATTTAGCTGGCTCAGAAGCCATTAAGTGGGAGGGTTCATTTGTGTATGCACCTGCCATGTCTGCAGGGGAGGGGGAGAACTGCCATATTGTGATACAGGCTGAAACAGGCACATGTTTTACATCAGAAATCAAAAGACTGGTGAAACTATAGCAGCATATATTACCGAGTTAAGACATAAAGCAAAAACATGCAGATTTGGTGATTTACAAAATAAGTCGATACAAGACAGGCTTATGTGTGGTGCTAATAATGATGCAGTGAGAATGATTTTGCTTCAAGAAAGTTATTTAACATTGACCGAAGCCAGTGAGATTTGTCAGATATATGAGCTTACAGAAAAGTATACAAATATGCTTATGAATGAGAAAAACTGCCTGCCAGTGCTAATGTTGATAGTGTACAACATAAAGCTGAGATGAAACCGAAATATAAAACAAAGCATGTGGTAGCTTCTAACCTTAACTACATACCAAATGGGGGCTACATCAAACAACCTTATTGTTAAATGTCGTAACTGTGGAAGCAGTCATGAACCCAAGTGAGAAAAGTGCTTAGCTTTTGGTCAGGAATGTTACAAATGTAAAAAGTGGAATCATTTCAAAAGGCTTTGCAAGTCTAAAGTGGCACATACTTTTATTAAAAGAGGGTATCTGAAGAAGCAAGTAGATCAGATAAAGAGATATAAGTAAACATTGTATGTTGATGGTGTCTCAGTGCTTGATGAAACAGTTAACACAGTGGTTATCAGCTAGCAGCAAAGAGTGAAATATTTTGTACAGTTAGGATTAATGGGAAGCCTATAGAGCTTAAAGTAGACACTAGATCCAAGTGTGATGTTATATCAGCACAAATGTTTGCCAAAGTACAATCATCTATTGTACACTGTTACCATATATGTGTAGATTTCTGTCTATATCTGTCTGCATCTCTTTAGTAGTGTTAACTGGTGACAGTGGGTTTGTAGAATCTAATTATTGCATTTTTGGGCATTTACCTTACACAGCAACTGCTTTATGAAATGACCTCTGTCAAAAACTTTAGCAGCCTTGTGGATGTGAAGTATAGCTCATTGCTTTTTTATTTAATTTTAAGTTCAGTCGATGCGAGACTGCCAATTGTTTCAACTGCTTAACCTGGCTTGTTCGATTTCAAGAGTTATTCCAGCTGCAATGGATGTTATAGAACTTCTGTTTAGCTATTTTCTCATATCTCAGTTACTTGTTTTATTTCAACTACAAAATGGCACAAGTTTATTACTTGAATTACAGCAGACATTTTTATTGTCAGTTGTTTTACACTAAGACATCATGGTTAATAGTTTACCATTGTTATGTGAAAGTGTTATAGTGGAAGTAAAACACTGAATTTTTGTCTCACATTTTTACTGCTTTAATCTGTAAAGTTGATAACGTACAGTATGTATGTATTTTATTTATTTGTTTTTTTTTCATATTTTATCTCATCGAACTCCTCTCTAGCTTTTATCAGTAGTTGGTTATAGCACCTCTATTATTTTTGGTTTTCCCTAGCTTTTATACTGAACACACACTCTCCCCTCCTTTTTCCCTAGGTTTTGAGATCAAAGTGTCTTCCTTCAAGACTGCTTCTAGCTTCATTACAGAAACTGCTCCAAGCCCTGGAATAATACCTGTGCTGTACTGCACAGCCAGCTTAAACTAATGTTTTAAGAGCAAAGTGTCTTCCCTTCTAGACTGCTTCTGCCTTCCATACAGATACTGCTCCAACTCCTGGAATAACACCTGTGCTGCACTGCAGAGCCAGTTTAAATCAAATGTATGTTCTAAGCTAATACCACAAATTAGTCTTACTTTGTCTACTGTACAGGATACCTACATACCACTGAGACCCGCCTAACATTCACCTGTTTAAAAACCTTGCCTCTTTGTCTCTCTTTGCCATCAATAAGTTAGTCACTACCCCTGTGCTAGCTCTCTTAGTTAGCTATACTCTCTTGTTTTTCTGTTTGTGGTTTTGTTTTTTACTGTGTTTATCTTACTGTGAATACCTATGTATACCTCACTATAACATCTCTTCTCTCGCTGTCTACACCTCCCCACCTCTTCTACTTACCTGTTGACTCTCACTGTGTGCTCCTTACTGTTTCCCTCCTAGACTGCTGATTGTTTTTTGTGGTGACTGCAGTTTCCTGGCCCAACCCGCTCCCTTTACCCTTGCTATGCTCGGGCTCACTCCGCTCCCCTACCCACCCCCCATATCATTTCCTTTATACTCCTCTCCATTGCACAATCCCCTCCTCTGCTTCCCACCACTTCCTGCTTTTTTTTTTGCCGCACTCCACTCCTGCATACCTCTCTCCTCTACTTCTGCAAACCCTTGACCCTAACCACTCCTTTCTCCTTTCTGTGTACTGACTCCCCCTACTTGTTACCTATCCCTAACTTTCCTACAACAGTTCTTCTAGTCCCAACTTTTACCTCTCTCTTAAATATTGACCCTCCTTACTGACATGTCCTTTTCAATCCAAGCCTTTCTTCTATTGCCTCCTCTTCTCCTCCTATACACTCTTACCTCATATAGCTCTCACCTATCTTCAACTTACTTTCATCCTGCAAAGACTAATGCCAATGCCTTCACACATCCTCTGCAGTGTTTTCCTATCTGCTCATCTATCTTTCCTTTAAATACTATCCTCCACAGAATCAGAATATCCCCTTCCACTATCACTTCTTTAGAAAATAAAATAAAGCACCTACAATACAAACAACATTTCATCTCTAAGTCTCTACTACTATCAGGTGACATTCACCCAAACTCTGGCCTACCCCCCCCCCAGTCAATAAAGCTAACCGCCTTAACCAACCCTACACTTCTCCTCCAAAAAAACAAGTATCTTTTTACTCCATGAATCTTAGAAGCATCCTAAACAAAATTAGTGAATTCCATGCCTGGATGGCTAACCATACCCCTGATACAGTTGCCCTGACTGAAGTCTGGCTGAAGCCACAAAACTCTGACAGTGATATACCCCCCCCTGGATATAATATTCTTAGACTAGATAGACAAAAGAAAAAAGGGGGAGGACTGGCCATTGTATATTCAAACCATCTTACTCCTTCAAGTCTAAACCAATCCTCTCCCTACTTCTCACCTGCTGAACTCCTGACAGCTAACTTTAAACTTAACAATTACACCACTATACCAGTCATAACTATCTACATCCCCCCCCCGGAGATAATATTACCTTTCTAGAAAACATTCTCTCTTACCTTTCTCAAAACATCCTCAATTAAACTATTCTTCTTGGGGGTGTAAATATTAACTGGCTAACTCTTCAGTCCCCAAACACTACTTCATGCATCAGCTTACATGGCTTTGTATAACTTATCTCAGCCCCCACCCATATAAACAGATCACATACCCCCAGCTCTCTCATTGATTGGATTTTAGTCACAGATCCCCACAAATACCATAACCCTGAGAGCCAACCCAATTCCCTAAGTGATCACTCCCCTGTGATAGTTCTTAGATACACTCGTCATTTCACCAGGCCCTACAGATACATAACCTGTCGCAAACTATCCACCTTCTGTACTGAGACTTTTAATGCCTTCCTCTCCAGGATAAACCTGACACATCTAACTTATCTCCCCCTTGATGAAGCAGTCCACTCTTTCAACTCTACTTTCCTTAACATTCTTGACTCTCTTGCTCCACCCTGCACTGGTTGCATCAAATCTAATATATCCCCTTGGCTTACCAATGCCACACACACCCTAATGAAAACTAGAGACAGGGCATGGAAAAGGTGGGTAAAACGAAGTTCCCTTCCCATTTACAAAAATATAAAGAACTGAGAAATCAGGCAAAAAATAAATATATCCACAAAGACAAAAAGAACTTCTACTTTAACTCCCCAACTGCGCAAAAAAACAGATCCCAAGAAATTTTGGAACTCTATAAATCAAATCCTGCACCCTGGTAACCCTTTCTCTCCCAACCCCTGCCTAAACAACTCACCAGAAGAAACAGCTACCTCAGTCAATTCCTATTTTATTGAATCCATATCTAAGATGACAAATTCCTTCCCCTCTGCTACCAGTTCAACTAATGTTTCCAAATCCTCTCCTACTCTCAACTCCTCTACCACTTTCCCACTTACAACTGTACCCACTAATTATATAAGATCCTTGCTATCTAAACTTAAACCCTGCTCCACTTCTGCTGATAATCTGCCTCCCTATTTCCTGCAAATTGCTGCTGAATCCCTTGCCGTCCCTGCATCAATCCTAATAAATTGCTCCATCTCAGAATATAAGTTCCCATCTATCTGGAAATAATTCTACGCCATACCCGTTCACAAAGGAGGTAACTCCACTGACATTACAACCTTCAGACCCATCGCGATCCTCTCACCACTCTCAAAAATACTGGAAAAATGCATACACAAGCAAATCGTGAAATACCTTCTACAGGAAAACTTGCTCACTCCTACACAACATGGCTTTTGCCCATAACATAACACTACAACTGCCCTTATATCTTTTGTTAATACTATTTCTCTAGCCAGATACAATAGTAAGTTGGTCTCCTGCCTATTCCTCGACCTTTCAAAAGCCTTTGATACGGTCTCTAACCCTCTTCTGCTGAACAAACTGGCTAACCTAAACTTCTCTGCCTCTAGTACTACCTTGTTTTCTAACTATCTCACTGACCATCTACAATCAGCGAGATGGCTCTCAGCTCTCTCCCCTCCTCTTCCTGTCAAAATGTGAGTTACCCAAGGATCTACACTTGGCCCATTACTATTTAATATATTCACAAATCTACTGCACACCTCTTGTCCACAGTCATCCCTTGTACAATGCGCAGATGACTCCACCATCATCACCACCGCGGATACTCCCTCTGACCTTCTCTCTGCAGCTCAAGCATCTTTTAACTCTGTCAAATCGTTTCTGTGACAACTAGATAATTCCTAACCCTAAAAAACAAAACTCTTACTATTTCTCCCAAAGAACTTCACCCACCATTTTCTGTACTGTCCCTCAATAACACCCCCATTAATGTTGAACCTAGTACAAAACTACTAGGAGTAACAATAGATGACCAACTCAGGATTGATTTATATGTAAACAACTGCATCAAAAAGACACACCAAAAAACTTGGCCTTCTTTATCGAAACAAAAAGTTTCTAACTAACAAAGCAAAAATTACCCATCTCATGCATACCTCCTACCTAGCCTTCTATATAGCTGCCAAATTCCTACCAATCTTAACTCCACACTACTAACTAAACTAGAGTCTACCTATAACAAGGTTGCCAGATTCGCTGCTCACCAAACTTAAAAAATCGCATCATTTTCTTTTACTAAGATACTTAAACTGGCTGGAATTACCTCACCAGCTTCTACTCTCAACTACAGATAATTCACTCTATACTATACCTGAAATCCTTCTGCCCTAGCAATTCACTCTATAGTATACTTGAAATCCTTCTGCCTAGCCTATCTCCTCTCATCTCTCAATATCCCCCCACTAGGTCCCTACCTAGCTCTGACCTTAACCTACTACAAATATACAAACCTAGGACTAAAATTGGCTGCAACCTCTACAGTTACAATCCTACCATATCATGGAACAAATTACCACTAGAAATCTGGTCCCTCAAAAATCTATATCAATTGAAAACTGCCATTAGAGAGTACCTCCAAACTCACTGGTCCTGCCTCTGCACTCATCCTTCCTGATCTAGCCCAGTAATTCATATGTAATCACCAAAACTTCAAACCTTTTTAGCTCATAAACCTCTTCAAAGTATCACTTTTCTTCTCCATCTCTTATCTCCATTCCTAAAGTCACACATCTCATGAAATAACTACATACACTATGAACTCTCTTCACTGTTTATTGAAAATGTTTGTATCGAATAATTTCTCTTATATATGCTTATTATGTTTTTTTTCTCCATTATTATTTTTCTGATAAAATGTATTTCATTTTATGTATACATTGGAACCCGCTGACACTGTTAACTCTAAAATCGTAGAACTGTGGAGCTTTTCATAGGATCATAGGAGGTTACTAGGCTATTGGCCCTGAGGCCCTTATAAGCCTAGCCAAGAGTTTAGCCCATGTTTAGACAAGTCAGCACCTGATGCCCCTGTCCAGCATGGACATGGGTGGAATCCCAGGGGTTTATTTTCTGTTTCCCAGCCAGTTATCCAGATTGCACTTAAAAAGAAGTAAAGACGTACTCTGCTTGATGTGGAGAGAGTGTCTATTCTATAGATGGGGGAGTCTCTGGGACACAAATCTGTCCCACCAACAATTCTTGCTGATGTCACAGACCAGGCTGAGGCTGCACGTGTGGGTTACTCGAGTGGAGCTTGACCTGCAGATATCCAGCAATTTATCAAGGTTGGGACCGTGACTGCCTTGTATGCCAGACAGAGGTCACTTCTGAGGAGTCTGTATGAAACTAAGTAGAGGGATAAGGCTTTTAGCCTATTTGTGTATGGTAGATATCTGAGGCCCTGGATTCCACTAGTGAGGAACCTCTGTGGTCTGTCCAGCTGCTGCATGTGCTTTGTGAGGTACATGCCGAAAGGGGCATTGTACTCGATAATGGGCCTTATAAGGGAGGAATACAGGGATGTTATGACATCCTTGTCCCTGGATGAGATACCCTTACTTATGAGGTGGGCCATGTAGAAGGCTTTCCATACAACGGAAGCAACATGGTGGTCAGAAGTCAGGTAGCTATCAACCTGGGTGCCCAAATCAAAGCATCCTCCAAGAGGGTCTCACTCAGACAAATGACTGGTGCCAGAAACATGGCCTCAAGCTGAATACTAAAAAATGCATCATTATCCCCTTTGGGGAGAGTGACATCCCCACAAATTATCACATTAATAACAACATCCTACACACTCAATCAGTAGTGAGGGATTTGGGCACCCAGGTTGATAGCAACCTGACTTTTGACCACCATGTTGCTTCTGTGGTATGGAAAGCCTTCTACATGGCCCACCTCATAAGTAAGGGTATCTCATCCAGGAACAAGGAGGTCATAACATCCCTGTATTCTTCCCTTATAAGTCCCATTATTAAGTACAACACACCTTTCGACATGTGTCTCACAAAGCCCATGCAGCAGCTGGAGAGACCACAGAGGTTCCTCACCAGGAGAATCCAGGGCCTCAAACATCTACCATACACAGATAGGCTAAAAGCCCTTATCCCTCTACACAGTTTCATACAGACTCCTCAGAGGTGACCTATGTCTGGCAAACAAGGCGATCATGGACCTCACCTTGATGGGACTGCTGCATATCCGCAAGTCAAGCTCCACTCAAGTAACTCACATGCATGGCCTCAACCGGGTCTGTGACATCAACAGGACTTGTTGGCATGATAGATTTGTGTCCCAGAGACTCTATCATCTATGGAATAGACTCCATCTCCACATCAAGCAGAGTATCTCTTTACCCCTTTTTAAGTGCAACCTGAATAACTGGATGGGAAACAGAAAATATAGCCCTCGGATTCCACCCATGTCCCTGCTGGACAGGGTCATTGGGTACTGATTTATCTAAACATGGGCTAAACTCTTGGCTAGGTTTATAAGGGTCTCAGGGCCAGTAGCCTAGTAACCTCCTATGATCCTATGATCCTATGATATATATCTTGCTGACATCCTGTAAATTAGGGCATTATAACTATGGCTCTAACTCCTGTAGGTAGTGGAAATGTGTGACCCATGTTATCATTTGAGTCACTATGCCTTTTCCATGCCATTGTACTCATTGGTGCACCTAAGAATGAAAGCTACTCTTAGGAGATAAATACTTGGCCCGTTTAGCCATCGTTGCATCTGTTACGCCTGCTCCTAGGCGCAGTAGCTATCTGAGGCCTGCTGCACCCACTCACCCCAGGCAGGATATGACCACCCTTCACAAACCAGTTCCAGTGCACATCTACACCACTGCCCAATCCTAAGTCACCTGTGATGTTTTTAACTGAACTTTATGACTATATGTTACTGTTAGCAAGTCATAAGTATTTCAGTTCTGGTATATTAGACAAAGAGAAAGGCATTTCTGTTTTTTTCCATTATTTGCAGTGCTCATCTTCGATCAGATAACAGAAGAATAAAAAAGAAAAATGCCTGCTCTCATTATTCATGATCTGTCTTTAGCTTGGATATGGGACTGCATAATCCTCTCCATCAATGCAGATAAATTTACATAGTCTACAAGCAAACACTGAACAAGAAAGTTGAGATAATTTGATTTTGAAATACTAGATAAAAGTATTAAAGAATATTACATTGCAAGCCTAAGAGTCATTATCTTAAATTCCAGTTTTTGAGAAACTGTCATCTCCAGTGAATATATAACATAAATAATCAGTTGTCTCACTATAATTAATTCTGACTGTATAATTATAGACCAGCTAAACTGGAAACATATTTAATTAACATGCTAATCAAAATTTCCATTTAAAAACAAGAACAAATAAGTTATTTGGCAATAAATAAAAGGACTACAAATGTGAACGCTTTTTTGAAACATACCATGTTTTATGTTTAGCAAGTTCTTCAGAATATAATAACCTGCATGAATTTCTCCACAGCAGCATAAAAAAATTCCATTTTTGGGAAAAATACCAATGCTTCCTTCTCTAGAATCCTGAAGTCTACACTTTTCTACAGTGGTTGAGGGGTCCATTTCTGGCAATATATTCTCACAGAATTGGTTGGCTAGCCATGATAACACTAAGGTTAGCCTAAGGAAGCTATGCATTAGCTTAATAATATGGGGTTACATCCTCTGCCTGCACTGACAAGACCTTGATTTGGTTTGCAGCTGGGGTTATAGCAGATTCTTCATGGGAAGGAAGACGTGTGATTAATGACCTACTATCCTTCTGTAGATAATGTTGTGAGTCTATAGTTTGCAGTTAATCACCTAACAATAGACCAGGAGGGCTGTGATTTGCCATGGACCCCCTCAAAGACAATAATACCAAACAACTTTCATAGTAAAAGTACAGCTTCTATTCTGATGTTGTAAGTCTCACTACTAAATGCAAAAATGGCTTTATTTAACATATCCCAAACATTTCTCTAAGTTAAAAACCAGGTCAAAATTAAAACAACATAAAACTATTGAAATCCAATAGTATTGTAATAGGTTGGCTACTATTACACAGCAGATTCAGAGCATTAAAAATACTGTAGCAGATAATAATTTACTGTTGGACATAAGACCAGTGGTTTCAAATGATGAGAAGAGGACAGGTTCTACCTTATCTAGTGGGGAGAAGAATTATGAAGGATATGACTCACAAAAGAAATTTGCTTTTCATCTTAAGCTGAAATTCCTGCAAAGTTACCGTTTGAAGACAGTGAAAGATAAACTATAGAAATGGTATAAATTTCACATGTAAGCACATCTGCTTCAGGTAGGAGTACATATCTCAAAATAGCTACTCTAACGATGGCCCTCCAACAGAGTAGCAGACAGAACAGATCTCTCAGCAAGGGAATAATGTAGAAGAACATCAGATAACAAGCCACACTTTGTTGCAGAAATCCGCACATACTGCTGCAGTCTGTGAAGTGTTTTGTCTCTCAAAAAAAAAAAAAAAGGAAGTATTGTAATAGTCCATAATTAAGATATTTCTGGACATTGTATTTTAAAAATGCCGAATCTGTGAAGTAATTATATTAAATTTGTTGGATCTCAAATCTTGAAGCCGATATGCAGGACCTCATAAAACATTACATTCAGTGAGGAGCTCGGCTCACAGCCTTGTTATTTAAACAAAATTGCCCCTGTGCAGAAGTCTACCACAAATTTGATTTCCTATGCAAATCTCATTTTCCTTGACAGTCTCAGAGTATGGCAAGTAAAAAGGCAAAAATATTTATAGATGGTAACCCTTGGAATTCCACTGAAAACAAAGCCCCCATCTCTGAATAATGACTTACAACAGTAGCTAGTGTATAAAAACAAGAAAAGGGTAATGAGATGGAATGCTGCTTTGCTGTGCTGAAGAGGAAGAAGGACACATTTACTTGTTACAAATTCTCTTGAATCTTGTTTGAATTACATAACTAAGCCAGCCCATGACTAATAAAGACACTAAGGTTTTCTGCAGGCCAAGTTAAGTACCCAGATCTATTGTATCCAGATAGCAGAGTAATGTTGTAGTACTTGAAAGTAAGGTCATTCAGACTGCAAGCCATCTCGGTCTGTGCCCAAACCTGTAACTCGATCTGCCCAACAAAGACTAAAGAGATCAAGGAGCATCATATGCTTCTTATGTAGTTCCATGTCCAGGCTATCCAGCAAGGGTAGTGACACACCTGTAGTTATATAACAAAGAATCTAAATATAGTTTTGGATTTCAGAAAAAAGTAACAAAAGTCTTCTTCAAGCCAATTGGAAATTTGTTTAACTATAAACTAATTCAAATTAATAGCTTCACCATATGATCAACGATGTCAAACTAAATTATTTAGCACCACAGCCAAGAATACACATACTGATCTAAAGTACATAAGCCACCTGTATGATCTGTTAAGTACCTGTAATGACAGACTGGTTACCAGTACAGAGAATCTGAGCAACCCAGCCATGTTGAATACTTTATTAGAACAGAATGTGAGGTACTCCTCTTTAATAGAAGCTAAATTCCCTGAAAGAAGTTGTCCTTCTCATCACTGTTTTGTTTTGAAAGCACTAAAAGTGCAAACAAACTCATTAGAATATTCTGCTTGTAGCTGAAAGTGGTGGGCATGCAACATTTTAAGATAGTTATTTTTCATTAAAGGAATACACTTTTTAATTACTTAACTAGTGGAGATCATAAAGGACTTTCTGCAGAGGGCAGTTCTCTAGGATTGATATTATAGGGCAGAGGGCAGGTCTCTATGATAAATATTAAACATCTGTTCCTGCCTACAACACCTTATTTTAAACTTCCTTAACATTTCTTCAGTCTTCAGATGAAGGACAAGCATGTAGGATGTTAAGGAAGTACAAGACATGACTTGATATGAACTCCCACAGATAGGTGTATCACATGAGAAGACAAGCTGGTCTACATCAGGACTGTTCATGTAAAATACAGAAACATCCCTTCCTACTTCCTAGTTACCCAGGGTTGTTTCCGGAAAGACTAGACTTGCTGCATCTCCATCTAAGACAAGCCCACTTCAAGTAATGAGACTGAGATCAGTTAATAAACTAGAAAAATCAGACATTCCCATCCCTAGACAGACAGTAAAGTAACGAACTGTGAAGGATCATAGTCAACAAATAATTTATAGTGCTTGTCCTTCAACTTAAATTTAACTGCCTGCTTGTGAAGATATGGCTATAATGTGTTCCATTCATTTGGTTAAAAGTTCAGAATACTGAATGGTGCTTTTTATCAGATTAAAATACTAAAGACTCGTAATATCAAATACTACCAGCATCTGTATTGTGGGATTCCATATATAACTGAATGAGTGGAGCCAAATTCAGTGGGGATATTATAGCAGGTCAACACTCATTACCTATGACCAAACAGATGTGGTCATTCACTTTCATCCACAGACTGCTTCAGTACAACCCCACTCTTTATCGACACTTTACTGACTATATACACCTTAGATCTCTAGTTGTAATCAATACTCCACGAGTCCCCCATGTTACCTACTCGTCTTTCCCACACTCCCCAAGTGCCCCCCTCTGTTTTCTGCTCATCTTGGCCCCACATTATTCAAACAGATTACTTCCTTCTTGCTTTTTCATACTTCGTCTTATTTTTTAAACCCCTCTTCCCCATGATTTTAATGTTCTGTAACTGGCCAAGACTCCACTGCAACTTAAGTATGGAGGACGTAAATGAATAGGGGTCTGCTTGAATCCCAGAAGTCATAAAGTTGTAGATAAACTGAGGTGGAGCTATATTTCTTTAACTACATTTTGACTCATTGACGATGGCCTGAAAAAATCATGAGTAAGAAAATATATTCAGTTTTTCTCGGAATAGTGCCTGCCTACCTACCTGTCAAAAAAAGCAGTTACCTTCTGTGTACCCCTCTGGGTTTAGACTGGGATGAAAAGTAAAATAATAAATAGCCAGAAGCATGCTTTACACTGCTGATAGGAAAAGAAATGAAAGGACAAAATCCATAAAGAGAAAAGCACATAGAATGAATGAAAAGCCAAAAACACAACAGGAGAACCAAGTGCTGTTTTATGACAACACTTAGTGTAGCACTCTGTTAGTGATCAGGTGTTATGCATCTATATTATCTTATCAAAGTTTCAGAATATCAAATCTGATATGGTCAACACCATATCATCGAATTCTGAAACATCGAAAGAAAAAAAAATGCCTAAAAACAAAAATAAATAAAAACTTACTTTTGCAAGCAGGGGGCTAAGCCCCCCCTGCACCCCCCATGTGGGGGGGTTGTGCTCACCCCCCTACTTAAATATACCAACTCCGAGACTGCACTACATTGAACTAAATGGAAATCTCCCCTTACGGAGATTTCCATTTAAATGTTCAATATTTTTTGCTTTCAATAATCTGGTGCCGACAATATCAGCTTTGATATTGTCGGCCTTCGACAATGTGAAGTAGACCCAGTGTTATCACACTGCTCATTGAAATACTTTGCCGGTGATTAGGTGGTATCACACTGCTCATTAAAACACTCAGTCGGTGATCAGGTGCTATCACTCTGCTCATGGAAACACTCTGCCGGTGATCAGGTGTTATCACACCGCTCATGGAAACACTCTGCCGGTGATCAGGTGTTATCACACTGCTCATGGAAACACTCTGCTAGTGATCAGGTATTATCTCACTGCTCATTAAAACACATTGCTAGTGATCAGCTGTTATCACACTGCTCATTGAAACACTCTGCTAGTGATCAGGTGTTATCACACTGCTCATGGAAACACTCTGCCAGTGATCAGGTGTTATCACACTGCTCAAGGAAACACTCTGCCAGTGATCAGGTGTTATCACACTGTTCATAGAAATACTCTGCTTGTGATCAGGTGTTATCACACTGCTCATTGAAATACTCTGCTAGTGATCAGGTGTTACCACACTGCTCAGTGCAGCACTCTGTTAGTGATCAGGTGTTATCACACTGCTCATTGAAACACTCTACTAGTGATCAGGTGTTATGACACTGCTCATTGAAACACTCTGCCAGTGATCAGGTGTTATCACACTGCTCATTGAAACACTCTGCCAGTGATCAGGTGTTATCACACTGCTCATTGAAACACTCTGCTAGTGATCAGATGTTATCACACTGCTCAGTGTAGCACTCTGTTAGTGATCAGGTGTTATCACACTGCTCATTGAAACACTCTAATAGTGATCAGGTGTTATCACACTGCCCATTGAAACACTCTGTCAATGATCAGGTGTTATCACACTGCTCATTGAAACACTCTGCCAGTGATCAGGTATTATCACAATGCTCATTGAAACACTCTACTAGTAATCAGGTGTTATCACACTGCTTATTGAAACACTCTACTAGTGATCAGGTGTTATCACAATGCTCATTGAAACATCTGCTAGTGATCAGGTGTTATCACACACATCCTGCCCTGACCACCACAGGCTGCTACTTACTGAGTGCACTGCTGATGTTTATTGTTACAGAAAGTGAAACAGCATATGCACACTACTTCTGCAAAGCCAGAGTAATGAATGCTCACTGTAAACAAAAGGCAACCAATCAATGTCACCTTTATTGACTGAATATACCAAACATATAAAAATAATTAAAATAAAAATACCATGCTAACAACTGGACAAAGTATATGAGAAGGAAGGCAAACTCTCCACTGAATAGACTTCTCACCAAGAGACCCAGGAAAATAGATGAAAAGTAGTAAGATGTCCAACCACGATCTTCACTATCTGAAGAAGCGTAGCTTTGAACTACGCGAAAGCGCTCATCATTTTCCTTAATAAATTGGCGTTCGTTTTATATTGTGTCTGCTGTTTGAATATTTGAGTTAATAGAAGAAGACATACATCGTGGTTGGACATCTTACTACTTTTCATCTATTAACTGGACAAAGTAGTTTATTTTAACCCCCCCGACAAACACACACACACACACACACACACACACACACACACACACACACACACACACACACACACACACACATGTGCCCTTCAATTATTTCCACATCAATCCTTCAGTAGTTTAACCATGTATGAACAATCATCGTCATCATAATAAAAATAATAATAATAACAATAACAACAACAGCAACAACAGCAAATCATAGAAATACGTACTGCTAGCCAATTCTTAATTGTACCTATGCGGCCACTAAATAGTTAAGGATAATATGTTTTCTTTCAAAACAAATCTTGCATATTCTTTTTATTTATTTACAATTACTCTGTAGGACAATACTAGGCACTTAAAGCAAATGAAAATTTAACACAAAACATAAATGAAAGCATTAATGTTAGAATATATAGCTACCAGGTATTAAAATATGAGTGGCAGGTTAACTAAGTTTATCTTAAGAGGAGGGACTTTGCATTTGTAACTTGTAATGAATGAAAGGAGAGGGAGACATTTCTGAAGTTACATCAACCTAAGTGGACGTCAGTTCAAGAACCCCTCCCTGGATGTATGAGAAAAACAGGAAAACAGTAGCTAAGGTGGCAAAATTAGATTTGCCCCAGTCAGCTCTGACAAGTCTGTAAGGAAAATCATGAGACTTCAAACAAAATTCACTCTGTCCAAGCTCTTCCCACAACTCACAACAGAGTAACTTTCATTAGACCTCATAAAAAAGTTTGCTTATTGCCCTAAGCTACAACTCTTAAAACCCCAAGGAAAAAAATAGAATAAAATAACAATAAAACAAGAGTAAAGCAAGCATAAAATGATATACATACAGAATAAGTTTACTCATAAAGCCATCTTTTCTGTCAGCTTTCAAGAAAAGCTCAGGAGTTATAATTTATTGTCACCTACTTGTGTATGAATTTTATATACAAATGCAATGTTTTTAAGTCCAAATGATTTGGAACTGAATGAACAATGAATTTTATACCCTGTTGAAACAAACAACCAAAAAAATTCCCAGCTGATAACATTTCTGAACATTTACACATTTCATTTTGATGCATCACTTATCCTGAAGACCCCAATAGATAAGTTAGAACTTGATATCATGTTGTGTGTTGCATTCAACTCTTTCTCTCCTAGGATTGACAAACTATGAAATAAAAGATGTACAAAGCTTCCTTAACAGAAAGTCTCAGAGAAAAGTTAAGGCCTTTTTTGCATTATCACTTATCAATTGATTGTGGCTGTCTCTAATGCTCTTATGTTACTACACAATGACTAGGTTCAACCTATCAGTTACAATGTCAGCCTGCTTTGTCACTGATCCCATAATCATGCTCAAGGCCATATTGCAATTCTGTAAGTCTAGTCAGCTATAGTCAGATCTGTTAGCTTTGGCTCATAAGTCATAGCTTGATTAGTAATACCATGGCTTGATGACCTGATTGGTGTTTAGAACATTATTTTGTCTATTGTTTTATTTATACTGATTCCACTGCTATCCTTAGTCAGGCCATGCTTTCACATGCAAAACCATTTTCCTTTTGATGGTGTTCTTTTCATATGTGCTGCTTTTTGTTCATAATTCTACATTTTGCTTTGTAAATATAGACATTTCTGTATATTTTAATAAAAATAAAGCTTTTCATAGCTTCATAGGTAAATACCAGGCTAGCTGCCCTTCAGGCCTATTTAAGCCTAGCCAATTTCCCTTTTGGTGTTTGAATTAACCTATCCCATTTGATGTTAGATTGTCCTTGCCCAGTCCAATGTCATTAATAGCAGCATATCATAGATGACAAACTTAAATGTGACCACCACATCAGTGCCATTATCCAAAAATAAAACACAAATTTGGGATATTTTACAAACTCAAGCCTTTTCTCACTGATCACAGTTAAAAGGTAACTGTACAATCCCTAGTGAATTTTGTTACTTCCTAACCTGCTGTATGCATACTACAGTTTTTGCTAATCTACAGACTACACTAATGAACAAGCTTGGATACTCTTATACTAAAATAAGCAAATTTGCCTCTGATCACTTGAACTAAAACCCATCATTTTATTTCCTTGCAGAGCATGAACTGGCTGTATCACTATATCATACACATAGCTCATAAAGGTGCATAAAATGCTATATCATCCCACAAACACCCAGTCATCAAAAGTACAATAAAATGGTACAAACCCAGAAAGAACCTTCAGTCAAAGGACCAGCAACTAACAGAATCCCAAAAATCCAGCAAATCACAGGTGGATTCCTTATACTCAGTAAGCATAGCTAACCTATGGAACAACATTCAAACCAGTCTCCTCCCTATTAAGGCCAACCTTAAACTACAACTAAATCATACTATAATTTGCAAATGTCCTGAATCCCCAGGTTACAGATATCCAAATAATCATGATTCCCTCCTCTTATCTACAAAAACGTCTGACTGAAGTGAGTTTATTGCATTCCTCCCATGAGAAATGCAGGCACTTCTGTTCTTTTATTAGCTTACAGATCAACATGATTAAAGATGAATCTCACATTTTGTATCTATCAGTGTTTGAAGCTCTCTGCAGCTTAGTGATGTTATTACATTTATACTAATAACTTCCTGCTTCAGTGATGTTCTGTAACATGCATCAGTGGTTCTTCTCACAACTTATTACACTTTAAATGTTTATTCAATACTTGCTGTTTATTCAGTTTTAATAAATTTAAGTGTTTATTTCTTTAGCCTCATTCAGATTTTATAAACAAAGAAATGCCCATATATCAAAGGCATAAGCCAGTATACAAAATGAACAAAAACTCCTTGGTAGCTGAAGGTGAACATCAACAATTTTCAAATGGTGACCTTCACTAACGTCTTTCTCAGAATAACTCACACATACTTCATACACAGTTAATATAAACAATAATCAGTACCATACCAAATCCCATTCCAAGTCACACAGCTTAATTAATCATAATCAATAAACACACTAAATTTTTAGTAACCTTCTATTTTTCCTTAAACCACAGTTATAATTAATAGCCCGATTTAGACCAGAGTAGATGTTTTAACAAAATTTGCCACCTCATTTCTCTAAAATCTAGTTCACCCTTTTTATTACAATTAAGTATTAGATAAAATATAAACTTTTTAAAACTTACGCACTCTGTAGAATTCTCTGCCAAAGCATTTGTTGCACTTCTATTTTATGGCATAGTGATGTTCATACATATGCTTACTTAAATGCCTATTAGTTTTCCTATATAAAATCTGGGTCTATATTGAAACACCGAATGTTGAAAACAGCGAACGATGTTTCATCGACACATTTCCAGCGAAAGCTAAAAATGTCGAAACCACAGAACAGCAATTTCTTTCCTAGTGAAAGAAATTGCTGTTCCAACCCAAAAAAAAAACATTAAACACTTCCAAACACATACCCTAACCCTAATTATACTCCCCCCCAAAAAAAACAGTAAACAACTAAATGCACATATGCACGTAACCCAACCATACATCTAACGAAACAAAAACAGTAAATACTTTCATACATATGCACTTACCTTAACCCACACCCTAACCCTAAGGTCAGTAACTGTTGCACATTCACATTCGGGACCTATACCAGACAAGGGACCACACTACACTTAGGATCACGGCAAAGCAACGAAGCAGTCAAGTGACTTCTTTCCCAGGGAAAGAATTAGCTGAACAGCCGCTTCTCTGTTTTGCCTGTTTGACCTACATGTGTCGATGAAAACGCATTCGACAAAATGCATTTTCATCATTCTAATAGGAACCATACAATCCATCACATACTGTGCACTGAGCACTGTAAACTACAAAAGTGAAACTGCAAATAAAAAAAGGCAAGTGTCTCTTAAATCCTATCAGTGGATGCACAAAGAAAAATCAGGACTGCCAGAGGTGAACATTGTAGACTTATGTCCCCATGGAGTGGAGAATGACATTTTTGGTGTTCTTGCATAAAGGTAGTCCATCTACTTACTCTGAGAATTACAGGCCTATTAGTCCTATTTGTGTCATCTGCAAGTCTTTGGAACATATTATAGCTGAGCAAATAAACAATGACACAAACCCCTAATTATATACACCATTTCCAAGATGACACTAAAGTGGGCAATGGGGAAATTCCCTTATCCCACTCTATTGTGATCTTGTGCAGCTAAACAGTGGCAACATTCAAACAGTTCATTTTCTAACTCTGCAGCTGACAATGCAAGTGCTGAAACTCTTGAGAGGGCAAGCATTTCAATGGAACCATGGTGACTTATATCCCTGGATACATTAGTTTGGTTTGGTAAATAACAGATCGTCCCTGCTCAACCTGGTCAAGTTCCCCAAAAGAGCCACCAAGGCTGTGGATAAGGGGCATACAATCTACACTGTGCTTAGATCTTGCCAAGGCCCTCAGCAGTATTCCCTATACTGGGATTATTGCCATACTCTCCCAACTCAACAATAACCCAAACGTAGTTCACTGGATCAGTGACTGGATACCTGACAAAACCCATACTGTTAAGGTTGGGGAAGTTTGCTCTATGCAGAAAAAAAAATCACTAGTGGTATCTCACAGGGCTCTATCATGAGTGCCCTCCACTTTGGTACTTATCTCCATAACGTAAAAGCCAATATCAAAGGACTTTGCCTATCCAAGTTTGCTGATGTTTGCAAACTGGGCATGGTTATCAAATTCCATTCTGATTCTCAAATTCTGCAGCAGAAACTGGACCAAACAAATGCTTGGTGCATTAATCATGGATTTAACATCGAGAAATGCAGCATGGCTCCCTTTGGCAAATCTAGCATCACTACTGCTTACAATATAAATAACATTCCACTTAAATTTGACGCATTCCTCAAGGACTTGGATACATATGTTAATGACATACACTTCCTTCACCATTCATTCTTCCTTGTAGAGCTTATCCATTGTGACATCTCCTCAAGGTCATAAGAAGCTATAATCGCTCATCATAAGAAGCTATAATCGCTCGTCATTCATCCCTCATTAGGCCCATTACTGAATATAATATATCATCGAATATGTTCAAATACATTGCAGACTATTACTAGATTTATGCTGCTTGTGACTTAACAGTGATATTATATCCTTACCAAAAAGGTATTTTGTTTCAGAACAAAGCCAAGATTTGACGATTACAACATAATATGCACAATATATCAGAATTAGATGATCACAACTGAGAAATGAGGTTAAGTGCCTTGCTCAGTCATAGATTGTACAAGTGGAAATGCAGTGAATAAATTCCACGACAGCAGGATAAGGCACATTTCTAGGTAATAGCCCTTTGTGCTAAGCTACCAGGATATTTATATGAATATTCATCTTGGAACAATTTCATTGTTCAGTGCCTGTACTACAGTAAAAGGAATGGACATTTGTCCTTTGATCTAAATGGTTATTCTGTAAGCTCCTTTTTTTAATCTACTTTTTTCCTTGTAATGATGGGTTTTCCTGCATAAACTACAGCATATAACTAGGAATCCATTTTAAAGTAGTTTAGATTGGTTTATATTGAGTAACAGTGAGCATTGCATTTCCTCAAAATAGCTACACAACAGAAATTTGATGTGTAAGAGTGAAAATCCTTATAACTTTGAAAATTGGAATTTATAAGGCATGGAGCTGTGACCCCATTCACTATCCATGTAGGGGCTTTATTCCATAAAGTCAGTTATGTATACTGTATCTGAGAGGTGATGGGAAAAGGGAAGATAGAAACCTTACTCTTGTGATTACAGGATTCATATTTTTGAGATTTGAATATAACAGCAACACCTCATCAAAATAAGGTTGTTCACATATTGGGTCTGGTTATAACATCTCTCAACTTGATTTATTTATTATATTTTCTGTACTCATAGTTATTTTACTGTGTGATACATTTTACATATTATCATAAAGATAGTGTGGAACATAGGGCATTATGAATGTGCCTCTGATCATAACCAGTTTATTACATGTTCGAGACTTGGATGCTAAGAAATTCACATCACAAGCAAAACCTCTTGTCATCCATGAACACAACACATAATGATTTAAGATTATGTCTTCTTTGTAGTGCATGGACTTTTATCAGGTCTATGTACTACCAATTATAGGGAAAAAAAGGACAGAAAAGAAAGTCTACTACCATGAAGTCCTTTGAAAGCCAGGAAAGCTGTTAGACACTTCATTTAGCCACATTGTTTTATTTATGTGTGGCAGGGTAAAGCTCTAATGTCTTTTAAAGCTGTTTGACCTTCTATCACTGTTCTTTGCAGACCGACACTGTCCTATCTTAATCCCTACAGTGAGAATTGATCTTAGCAGTGCTTAGGGATGCTAAAGAAACACTTGTTAAGCACAAGAAACACTTGTTAAGCACCTTTCTGATGTTGGAAAGGTGCTTAACATGGTGTCCTGGAATTAATAGAGACCCCCACAGTGGGCACTTATGGACTGTGCCTGTGATCATGCGAAATGCAATTCAGAGACACATTAGCCTCAATGAGGAAAGACCTCATTATTCACAAATTTGCATATTTCTGAATTGCACGGTGTTACTGCTGGTGTTAATCATCACTCTTCTGTGGTAATGACATCTGGTGGCCCATGCATTGTGTTGGCACAGGCACTCACTCAGTCAACTCGCCACACAGATGCATTTAAACTCACACATATTGCCATACATTTTACCTGTCTCTTAGTCTACAGATCATCCCTGATTTATCTTCTTAGTTTTCCCTTACCCTTATAAATGATGGATGAACACAATCAGCCAATAATGTCAGACATTAGAGACTCATTCTTCCTATTGTTTAGAAAGTGCATCGTGATGCTATACCTGTTCCTCTAATAACATTTTAAGTGACTCAGGGCAATATTTAAAAAATCTCCATGGTACCATCCTACTGTTCCTTCCAACTTTATCACAGCCATCAACAAGAGGAGAATACTGTGAGAAGTTAGTACAGAAACAAAGCATGAACTTTGATTTAATTATAAATAAAATTCACTTGTTTCAATTAACCTTTGAGTTTTGTACTTACCATTTATAATTATAGGTGCAAGCAAATAACTGACAACTTCCAGTACCTCAGCAAAATAGTTTTATAACTATGCAAAGCATTTCTGAACTGTCTGTCAGAATCACTGCATGCTCAAGACAGTTGGTCAAGGAAACTAGGGTCATATTTGCCATGTAAGCCCTTAGTAGGTACTTTTGCCTTCTAAATCTACAACTTTATCTTTTGCGTAAAACATAGTCCATATCTGCACCTTATACATTTCGTGAAGGTACCTGAAGTGATCATACGTCTCCTATGCAAAACCACTTGCAAGCACATTGTACAACCACAACTGATCATCATCATCATCATCATCATTATCATCATCATCATCATCATCATCATCATCATCAGTCCCTTCTTTTCCCATTTTCTACATGGAGTTGAAGTGTCACATCAACTATTGCCACCTTGCTCAATTCACTGCCACTCTCCCATCTTTTTGACATTCACCTTACTGTTGCAGGTCTTCCCTCACACAAGCCATCTATCTCTTTTCCTAGATGTCCTCATTTCCTCTTATCTTTTTCCACTTTCTCCACTAAAACATTTTCTGCTTTCTTGCATGTGTCTGAGCTACCATAATCTGTGCTCTTAGACTTCACTGAGTTGGAGCTACTTTGGATTCAGCTGTAATGTTATTATCCTACTGCTCATCTCGGACTCTACATTTTTATCACCACTATCTTACACAATTGTTCTGCCTTCACTGCCCTTGTTTCTGTACCTTACAAAAGTACTGGTCAAAATACTCTTTCATATATCTAGCTTTTCAGTTTCTTTGGCATTCTTCTGGAACATACTACACCTGACATTCATTACAAGATGGCTGAAACTCTCTAGTTCTAGCTTTGACATCTTCATTCAGACATCCATTTTTCTCAACCACCTCTCCCAGATACTTGAAACTATTCACCTGTTCCAGTATTTTCCCTTCTTTCTCAGTTTTTAGCCTCTTCTGATTTCCCTCATTTGCTGCCATGACAACTGTCTTGTGAGCACTCAGTTTTATCCCATGAGCCTTCAGTTTTGCATTCCATCCATTCCGCTAACATTTGGTGACATTTCTGCTCAACGTTTGAATGATATGCCACATCTTCTGCATACAGCAGCTTTGTTGATCTGACTCCTCTGACCTGTTTGCTTATGTAGTCCTTCATCAGTATGAACAGCAGTGGGGTCAGTGCTGAACCCTGATGAAAAACAAGTCAAATGTGAGCAGGAAAACTGTTTGCACTTGGGTCATTGTTGTTTTGTGCAGAGAACGCATTAATTCCACCAATGTCTCTGGAACTGTTCATCACAGTGCTGTCCACATCAGTTTTGTTTGCACCTTGTCATGTGCCTCTTCCAAGGATTAGGAATGGCCAGTTGGAATCTTTCCTCATCTCTAGCTCCTTCTCCATTATCCGTCTCACTACACACACTGAGCAGGTGTGCCCTTTCCTGATCTGAATCTGAACTGCTCATCTCCCAATTTACTTTCTACCACTCTACATGGCCATCAAGCACACTCTTCAGCACTTTGCTGCAGTGTGACAGGAATCTGCCACCTCTATACTGCCCACAGCTGTGAATGCCCCCTTTGTTCTTGTACACTAGTACTTGAATGCTTATTCTCCAGTCATCTGGAAAATGACTTTCCTTCCACATTGGTATGTGCAACCTCAGGAGCCGTTTCTCCCCAACTCACCTAACAGCTTGATTATAGCTGCTGTGGCCTCAACTGAGAATGCTGATTTCTCCGATTTCCATACTGCTATTCTTGTTTATTCTAAGTGGGGTCTGCTTTCTATTTCATCACAGGCTGTGTATGGGACAGTACAGCTTCTGTGATGTCTCCTTCATTCAGAAGTTGCTGGAAATATTCATTCTAATTGCCTTTGAGATCACAACACTGTTGCTGGCATCCCCTAGGAACAGCATGTGATGATAAGCTTCTTTATCATCATACTTTTGCTTTACCATTAGATGGTAGAGGGCCTCTGATGCCTTGTTCTTTGTTTCTATTACTGCTGCCTTAGCCTCTCTGTTAACCAATCTGTAGTCCTTCTTAGCCTGGGTCAGTTTTTCTGTCTTGTACATTTTCCTGAACTCCGTTCTTTTTATAACTTCTTGGACATCCGCATTTAACCACCAGCTTTTCTTCTGTACTGTATTTCCATACCAGGCTCACTCACATATCCATTCTATAGATTTCACATGTGCTGTTTTGAGGTGCTGACATGCTTCTTCAGCTTCACCTATTTCCTCTTCTTCCTGAGTCATTAGAGCCCTTTTGTGCTTTCATTACAGTCCCTTGGTGCTCAGTATCTGTTGACATTAGAACCTTCTCTGACCACTGCTTGTATCTGACTGTGGACACCAGTGGTTTAAGCAACGGGCCAATTGTTTCACTGGGTGGCTTTGCAATCTCTGAATCCCAAGCCAAATGGCTTTGCTGCACTGCCCTTCCACCTTATCTCATGGACACACAGGATGTTCAGTCTCCTTTCTATCATCATGGCATCCACTTTGAAGCTGCATGTTGCCAAGGAATCTTTTAGCATTTCTTAGTTCACTTTATGCACACATCCTTGGCATAGGTCAGATCCACTTTGACTGTCAGATAGTCAATGTGATGCAATCAGCTAGACCCAGTTTTACTTCATCAAGTAAATAGCCCTGACACTGCAAGCGTGAAGTCTTTGATCCATGTTTTCCTATCTAATGGATACCATGCACCACAACTGAGGCTTAAAGCAGCTGGTTTACACAACTCAGCTAAGAGTCTGTGCTACTAGCCACAACTTCATTCAAACACATTTTTGGGAGAACCTATCAGAGCCACAGAGGGAACATGCAAAAACCACAGAGGCATTATCTAGACGTCAGGCTCAAACCCTAGTATTATGGCTTTGGGAGGCAAAGACCTTAAACATTCACTGTGTTACACATCCAGCACAAGTGATCATGAACAGATTTCCCTTCCCCCCTGTAATACTACAAAATAAACATTTTATAAGGGGAGCTGCAGTCAAGCCCATACTGACTCTAAATGCACATACAGCAATTTCATACTCAGACAACATCACTGAAAGAGCAAACTCCTCAGTAAAGCATACAGAGGCTTCACACAAACACTGATCCTACCACACCTAATGATGTAACTATCTGCTCCATGGCAGAGGATGATAATGAGCGCTTCACACAAACACTGATCCTACCACACCTAATGATGTAACTATCTGCTCCATGGCAGAGGATGATCATGAACACTTCACACAAACACTGATCCTACCACACCTAATGATGTAACTATCTGATCCATGGCAGAGGATGATCATGAACACTTCACACAAACACTGATCCTACCACACCTAATGATGTAACTATCTGCTCCATGGCAGAGGATGATCATGAACACTTCACACAAACACTGATCCTACCACACCTAATGATGTAACTATCTGCTCCATGGCAGAGGATGATCATGAACACTTCACACAAACACTGATCCTACCACACCTAATGATGTAACTATCTGATCCATGGCAGAGGATGATCATGAACACTTCACACAAACACTGATCCTACCACACCTAATGATGTAACTATCTGATCCATGGCAGAGGATGATCATGAACACTTCACAGAAACGCTGATCCTACCACACCTAATGATGTAACTATCTGATCCATGGCAGAGGATGATCATGAACACTTCACAGAAACGCTGATCCTACCACACCTAATGATGTAACTATCTGATCCATGGCAGAGGATGATCATGAACACTTCACACAAACACTGATCCTACCACACCTAATGATGTAACTATCTGCTCCATGGCAGAGGATGATCATGAACACTTCACACAAACATTGATCCTACCACACCTAATGATGTAACTATCTGCTCCATGGCAGAGGATGATCATGAACACTTCACACAAACACTGATCCTACCACACCTAATGATGTAACTATCTGCTCCATGGCAGAGGATGATCATGAACACTTCACACAAACACTGATCCTACCACACCTAATGATGTAACTATCTGCTCAATGGCAGAGGATGATCATGAACACTTCATACAAACACTGATCCTACCACACCTAATGATGTAACTATCTGATCCATGGCAGAGGATGATCATGAACACTTCATGCAAATACTGATCCTACCACACCTAATGATGTAACTTTCTGATCCATGGCAGAGGATGATCATGAACACTTTACACAAACACTGATCCTAGCACACCTAATGATTTAACTATCTGATCCATGGCAGAGGATGATCATGAACCCTTCACACAAACACTGATTCTACCACACCTAATGATGTAACTATCTGATCCATGGCAGAGGATGATCATGAACCCTTCACACAAACACTGATCCTACCACAGCTAATGATGTAACTATCTGATCCATGGCAGAGGATGATCATGAACACTTCACACAAACACTGATCCTACCACACCTAATGATATAACTATCTGATCCATGGCAGAGGATGATCATGAACACTTCACACAAATACTGATCCTGCCACACCTAATGATGTAACTATCTGATCCATGGCAGAGGATGATCAGGAAAACTTCACACAAACACTGATCCTACCACATCTAATGATGTAACTATCTGATCCATGGCAGAGGATGATCATGAACACTTCACACAAACACTGATCCTACCACACCTAATGATGTAACTATCTGATCCATGGCAGAGGATGATCATGAACACATACATTATGGCAGGTAGAACCAAATCCTCTGCTTGTTGATCACATGCAAGGAAAGCAATTATCATTGCCCTTTGCACTGCACTGCACTACATATATATGAGTATTTAGTTCTGACTTCTTTTCTTTGTGCAGTTGTATGCATGGTTTCACTTGGCTTCTGTTAGACTACTGTTTCTTTCTCATGATTTGATCTACTAAAAAGTAGTGTTTACAGCCATTTTTGTCAACTATTTATGTGACTATTAGGAAAGTACTTAATGATAGGTCCTCAAGGCACATTCCACTACATTCTCATCAGTATCTCATTCCTTACTGCTTTCTACTTCCTGTTAACCTAATATTATCACTGTTCACTTCCTTTCTAATTCTTTTCCTGGAAGTATTTTATTTGTAGTTGTATATTGTAAACTCTGTGGATGACATCATCTGATCATGGTGTCACTATAAGAGTCAGAGGTCAATTAACAAGACTGGATAGATGAATCAGTGTCAGGAAACATTAGGTTGACTAGTAGCTCAGGTGTCTGAGATGCTGGCAGAAAGAGGTGGGCTTACCTACCACAGGGAGGGAGGAAGGGCCATTCATCTTAAAGCTCCTTGAGAGCAGGTATGGTCCACAGAGGGGAGTAGCCCTTAGTGGTGTAATTAAACGTGTGCAGGGGATGGAAAGGCACAAAAAACAAGGGTCAATCATATTAAAACCCCTCCTCCTTGTGGAAGCACTTGATGGCAAGACCTCTAGGAAGCCGTTAAAACCAGCCCTAGACCAGAATCAGAGTTAGTCTGGGAATGCAAGGAAGAGCTGGCAGACCAAGCAAGAAAGACATCACTGGGGTAAGGACTGGAAGTTATAAAGTAATGGGGTGATGGGACAAAAAATTGGATGGATGAGCTTTTTCTGTTGATATTTCTTCCTTTTCAGTATCATACTGTGTATTAAACCTAAGTTGTTATGTATACGACCATTCATTTGATACATATAACAATGTTATTCATTTTACCCAATGCACTTTATTAGGAATGTCAACCTTTCCAGAATTATTTGTGTCATCTGTGTAGTATCTCTCTCTATTTTTTTTCCTTTTCTTTCATATTCATTTTGTCTATAATGGCATTTATGCAGACTTTCCTCAGTTACTCTATAGTTATACTTTTGAAGACTTTCTTTCCACTTTTGAGGACAGTAATAACAACAACTGATTTCTATAATGAAGTGCGGGTAACATTTTTGTAAATTATCTTACATAATTAAATTCCTTCTCTATTTTGCTGTGCAGGGGCCCCATTTTTGTGGAAAAACTGATAAAACATGTTAACCTTACTAATTATTCCATTATTAATACATATAAGAGTTCATTTGTCAGTTTGCTAAAGACTGATCATGCAAAGACAGTTCAAAACTCACAGACTGAACAGAACTTCAACAAAAATAGCACAGAGCCATTATGCAGATGGGAAAACTCCCATTAAAGCATGACAGCACCATCCCTGCAATCAGGCTTAAAAATAGCTAACTTGTACTTTTCCAAACATTGTCAAAATGTTATAGATTCCAAAACAATGCAAATTTTGCTTGTGCAATTCCATTAGTCAGTGTTGGCTAAATGATCTTCTGGTGAAGAAGAATCAGTAGAGAAAACGATTATGCTTAAAACATTGTACTCTTGGGAGGTGCAGTGGTGCAGCAGTTAGCATTGTCACCTCACAGCAAGAGGTTCTGCAGTGTGATTCTCGGTTCGGGTGCCTTCTGTCCAGAATCTGCGCATCCTCCCTGCATTCATGTGGGTTTCCTCCAGGTGCTCTGGTTTCTTCCCACATTCCAAAGGCTAGTATTTGGAGCACTTCTCCCCAGGCCTCCACTGAAAATGGGCTCTGTCCCAGTCGGACTTTCCCAGTAAACAAATGGTAAATAAAATAACCAAATAAATAAATTACCATGGACCACATCATTGCTAATTCTGCTAATGTAACACTGCTGCTCCTTATCAACTGATGAAAACTTCTTAGATAGAAAAAAGAAAAAAACAAGACAATTACAACGCATACCCTCCAGATAAGATCTAACTCTGCTTTATTTCTGATTGAACTGTTCTGTATTATATAACGTGTGTACGGTTTATGTCCGCAAGCTCTTTTATTTCATCACAACTTATTTTTGCAACTAGAAGGACCATTAACAGGCAACTATAACATGCAAGCTGGTTACACTCTACATGTAGCTCCTGAGCAATGTGTGTACGATTTAATACCCTTTATCTTTTTTTCTTAAATTGCAATCTAATCCTGAGTACAGACCGGAAGGCAACATTCTCATAAGATCACACATGAAAAGATTCCAAAGAAAACTTTCATTCAATAATTGCATTGACAATCCATTGCAATTATATATCTTTTCTTTAAATCGTTAAACTGACAAGTCTATGTGAACTGTTATGAGACAAAGGTTTCCTCTTCAGTAAATCCTTTCCAAAACTATGCAATAGCTTTTTGATGCATAACAAATAGGATTATTCCAGGGAGCAAAATTAAATACAATGTGCTGCATATTATATGGAAATGCAAATGCAGTGTTACCAAATAGGTTCTCTATGCCCATACTTCATTACAGTATTTATAAACCGACTGCTGACAGTGCATATCTAGTTGACTGCTTTTTACTCAGTTTATCTTTCAAGAAAAAAAATGACTCTTGCAATGAAATTCAGTTCATATTATTTTTCAATCGATACCACAGGAAGCTAGGATGTAACACAACTGACATTAATGGAAAGGAAAAGAAATTCCTTGACCCTTCTAAAAACAGCACACAAACCTAGACAATTCCATTGCTGTCTGGTAAAAAATGTATAAGAAAATCAGTCTTTATGACTGTTATCAGTTCATAATGCACAAATGCCAGCTAAAAAGCTTTAGCATATGCCACCTAAATGGATGACAATTCTGTGTGCCTTATAATATCTAGTTGTACAATATAAGATTTCCCCTTTAAGCCTTCTCTCATATCACATCAGTTAAAATAATCTTTACGTAGTACAGTAAAGTAGTAGTTCATAAATCAATATAGCTCTGTGTGCATCCATAGGTGATGATTGCAATTCAAAAGCTTTGCAGAGTTCTATAACCTTATAAAGTAATGCCCTATTGTTTAATACACATAAAACAGAATAATGGTCTACAGTTATTTACAGCCAGTAGAATGACCTCAGTGTCTTTGCTGCTCATATTAAACAGGATGTTCAATAAGCAGAACTAAAAAACTGTCTAAAAATCATTTCCTCCCCAACCCCCAACAAAGGAAATAAACTGCAGATACTAACAAAAACAAATATTAGATGGGAGAAGTCATCTGTCGTTACAGTGACTGATTAATTATAATGATCTTTAAACCCACACTTTATTGCCATTGTATTTCAATGAGCCCTTATGCTTTTTTCTTGCCCAGACTCATGTATTCACTACGGAAATAGATAGCCATACTTAATATTCCTCTCTGGCAAACTTGATTCTCATTTCTGCAGCCATTCAATAAAGAGACTATGGTAAATCACTGCATGCACATGAATGCGTGCAAAGAGGTCATTGTTCCCCTCTACTCATCACTCATTAGACCCATTATAGAGTACAATGCCCCTTTTGGTATGTACCTCACAAGACATCTACAACAATTGGAAAGGCCACAGAAATACCTCACAAAGAGGATTACTGGCCTCACACAGATGACCTATGCAGACCGCCTCAAAAACGGCCAGCTTTACTCTTTCGCATATCACCTACTCAGAGCCGATCTCTGCCTAACATACAAAACTATGTCAAACCCAGAGCTGTTGGACATGCTCCACTTAAAGAAATCGCAATCCTACTGAGCTACATGCTCTAGGGACCTAAACCTTGTCACCACAATAACCAGAACATGCTGGAGGGATAGATTCCTGTCCCAGAGACTTCCCATACCCTAGAACAAACTACTTATCTATATCAAACAAAGCTCCTCATTAGCACTCTTCAAGAAAAATCTTGATGATTGGATGGGAGATAGGAAATTCACCCTGGGGATCACTTCTGTGGCTCTGCTTGACAGGGGCACAGAAAAATGGTTTTCTTGCGTGGCAAAAGCCAGGGTACCGTTTGGCAAGGCTTATATAGGCCCTAGGGCCAATTGCCTAGTACCTACCTATGAACCTATGAACCTATGACCACATGCACATTCATTTTTAATTAAGTACTCAAGTGGCTATAAAGGTGATAATGTGAAGAAATGTGCAATTCATTGTGTGAAATCAGTTCTCATTGCCTTTGTCCTTAGCATGTGAGATTTGTGTGAATAGCACAATTTGTCTAGTGTGAGGTTTGTGAGAACAGCACAAATGTTGTGTGAGATTTGTGTGAATAACACAATTACTTGTATTGTAATACCAGTATACCATTCATGGTCTGCTATCTTTATGTTTAGCAGTAATACTCACCTGTAGACTACAATATTTCTATACACTGAACATTGCCTGGCTGTTGACACATAGGGTTAAGGCTATGAGTATTAGTTCCTGTGGTAGACATTTGGTTCCCTCAGCTTTACTTTGCCTGATGTGTGACTTTGAGCAATTCACTTACACAGACAGTGCTTTGCATCATCTAGGAAACTGGGCTTGGCTCCACAGTGCCCCCCAGTACTACAAGCCCAGTAGCTAACTATACGGATTTTTTCACTGATAATTCAAGTAATTTCCCAATCTGGCAATATAAGAATGATTATAAGAAATATTTAATTGACTCTTAAAAGTAGGGAAACTACCAGTGTTTGCAGTTAGTTAGAGATTTTCCAACTTCCCACCAAAAATGTCAGCTTTGAGAATGTCCAGAGCTGAACTTTTCTTTAATGTACAGTCTTAGGATGCACATTGTAGAAACCTAACAGAAGTATTAGACAGTGGTTTCTTAGGTTTGTTCAGAGAGTAGAATGTATAACATTTTACATCATTGAGAAAAAACAAACATTTGTGAGAAGAACAATAAAATAAATAAAAAGACTAATGCAGAAAAAAAACAGCATGTGCCATTCTTATATGGGTAGGCCTGCTATTGTCAATTTTATGTTTAAGGAACAAATTTGTCATCAATAGTGTGTGTGTGTGTGTGTGTGTGTGTGTGTGTGTGTGTGTGTGTGTGTGTGTGTGTGTGTGTGTGTGTGTGTGTGTGTGTGTGTGTGTATGTGTGTGTGTGTGTGTGAGAGAGACAGAGACAGAGAGACAGAGAAAAAGAGACAGAAGGACAGAAGGAGAGAAATGAGTAATGCTAATATTTGGGGACATTCTAGAAGAATAATAGGCAACAAAAAGAGACACAATTATTTCACTGAATGGCTTGCAAACCTACATTATTTTTATTATTTTAATTTATTCATTGTTAACCTAAAGAATGGACTGATACATAGGCATGGTTTTCGGACTAGGCCCATAATGCAGTATGATATAAGGCATGCTTTTCACACTAGGCCCATAATGCAGTATGATATTCAGGAAAGTATGAATACAGTCTCATATGGAATAATTACTTATACAAAATTCAGTGGTGGATTTTAACTAACATAACTACTTTAATCTAGTACACAAAGAGTATAGCATAACATGTCAGTCTGAAGAAATGCAACTACTGTTAAGAGGGTATTATCCATTCATTATTTTACCAAGAATATGGTGAAATCAAGCAGAATATGGAACTTATAATGTAATCATAGTGTTCAAATGAAAACAACAAGAATTTTTTCTCAGAAGAAAGGCAGGCAGCTTTAAAAAAGTGGATTTTAAGCAGAAATTTACTGAAAAAGGACAAAGTCTGTATCAATGTGCCAAAGGCTACTACTGATATTAAGTTTATGTTAAAAGACAGTGAGTTTCTGCAGGATTGAGATGTATGGAAACCCATAGTCTGTGATGCAGTGATAGACTGGATGAGCAGAAAGTGTAGGACAGTAGGTTGCAAATTATGCCGCAGACATGTCAAAAGGAGCAAAGCAATATTGTCTGGCAATGAGCATTGTAGTGAGACACAGTGACACGGATGACCTGGATAAATAAGAAGATTTTATTTAAAGTCTAATGCTTGGAACTTGCACCGGTTGTAAAATGAAAAATTGGTGGCACAGGATAGGATATAGTTAGTTTGTTGAAAGAACATGGCCTTGGTAAGGGAGGCTGTCTTGTGATGACTGACAAACAGTGGGATGCTTTAAGATAAGAAATTGTGTTGGTATGCAAAGTATATGTTGAGAATGACAGTGCAGAGTCAAACTAGACTATTAGGCATTTAAATGAATGGAATACATTTGTGAAGCCCTTACAAGACACGGAGAAGGAAATTGGCAAATACTTAGGAGTGACACTCAATACAGGTCTATTAATGAGCAGCATGTCTTTGATTTTACAAATGTTGATTTACAACAATGTTTTGCAAGGTCATGCATGTAGTGTGGGTATACAATTTTTGAATCTGTAAGAAATGTTAGAATGGTTAAAATGCTCCTAAAATGCAGCTAATAATCAGGATAAACTAGAGAGGGCGGTCTGTGATGCTATAGAGGAAGGGAACTAAGAGCTATAGTGGTAAGTAATGTTTCAGTAATGAGCATTGAAAGGCACTTAATGGCAAATAATAGAAGAATACAGATTATTCATATTTGGAGGAGTACTGTGACAGGTCACAATCAGATGGCATGTCACAGTTCACAGAACAGTTGTGCTTGGCTTACTATGACAGTAGCATAGGGTGAAATAATTGAACAATTGCTTGATCAAATCCACAAAGGAAAGTTTTCCATGATTCATGCTATTATAACTGGCACTGGTTATGAAAAAGTACTGTCATTGTTTTATAGGTGGGGAAAAGTCAATGTAAAAACCATGGCTGGGAGTATATTTGCTTGGAAGTAAAGAGCCTTAGGTAATTGAGAATATAATGGTATGGAGTGGCATTTATTTAGGTCATACCATGTACAGGTTTACAAAGCAGAAGAATGATGGGTAATTTTCAGATGCCAAATGATACAGATGCAGAAACAAATTTGGATATCATATAGCTTAGATAGTTTTATGACATTTGGAAGCAGTCTATCCAATCCTAGTTTATAATCAGAATTAAACGTTTTGATGGACTTTTACTGAATATTTGAGAAGCACATGACCTACTAGAAAGAGGGGAGTGCAACCTCATGCACACCAGCAAGTTATCGACTCCTTCAGCTACACTGTGTTGCATTTAACACCATTATTTTGATATGATTATAGTTTTAGTAGTTATTCCCTTATTCATTTCAGGGTTTGGGAAAAACATTTGAAGATATGAACATTAAAGGTAACAATGAGGTCCAGGTGCACCTGGTTATGCTGAGAGCACTCCTTCTGATAGTGAAGATGATAACCATTTACAAGTACTGCGGTTATGGATCTTAGAAAATGAGCTAATAGATGAAAGTGCTGTTTTGGCTCCTGCATTATTACATTCAGTGACGTGAGTCTACAGACGATGATTCCAGCAAATGTCCCTGTTGCCACTTGAACAGTATGTAGCTGAAGTACAAATTAAGTCCATGAAATTAAGCAGCAAAATTGTTTATACTGAACAGAAGCTGTATACCCAGGACCCAAAGCAAAATGGTGAAATTTGTGACTAAGAGGAGTACTGGAAGGAGAGGAAGGGTCTGGATGTTTATAATTTGTGAAAAATAAAACAGCACAATGAGCAGCCTTTTCTAAAAGATTGCTCGGAACAGAGAAACCTATAGCTTACTATTGCAGGTTTCCAACAGAGTTTATGGAGTTCTGAGAGGATTTTGGTGTAATTTGTGAGTTAGCGAAGGAAACATAGTCGGGGAATGCAGAATAATTTTCTGTGTACCAAGTGGGTTGAGTTGCTCTGCTCTACCATTTATGAATCTGTATTCATTCACAGTCCGACTGTTGAAACATCCTAATAAGCTCAGGTTTTCATGGCAATGAATCATTCAGCTGAAGTAGTTCTGCACTATTCCCTTGAGTGTCCTAACAACACATGCTACAAACTAGTGAAGATCCACACAGACCACATGCAGGCACTCAGTCCATATCCTCCCCCCAACACACGCACATACTCAATGGAGAATGCATACACATTCACTTAGTCTGTCATTCACCTATACAGCTCCACTTACCAGCTGATCTTCTTCATGATGCTCCCAATACTATCACTTTATCACTATCACACTAAAACACAGCATATACATGCACAATTTTTGCAGATGTATGATACGAGATTTGAACAAATATATCCAATCCATTCTGTGCAGCTGCCCTAACACAGCAGCACACTGGGGTGCCTACCAGACCTCACTAGTATAGGCCATGCCTACCGACTACCATATTAGCATGCATAATAAAAGAAAATCAAATGCACCCAACTTACACAGACACTGACTTTAATCGAATAAACAACGAACAGAGTAAGTGCTTTCACGACCAAAAAATGTTGCTTCATCAGACCTGTCTGATGAAGCAACAGTTTTTGGTTGTGAAAGCGCTTACTCTGTTTATTGTTTTATTCGATTAAAGTCAGTGAATATGGATACACCCCTTCCATGTCTGTGTCAGTCCATGTTCTGTGGCAGAAATGTGTGGTATGGGTTGTAGTCTGGTAGTGCTGGTGTGCTCTCAGGAGCCTTATGACAGATCTCAGTTACTGTACAGATGTCGATGTTATCCATCCCGAGGAGCGCTGTGAATGCATGCATGTTGTGATCACAACACCTGGTGTTGAGTAGCATAACCCTCATTGAATCTGCTATTTTGCTGATTACGGAGCTGGTCTTCACCTTCGAGACTCTCCTATATAAGGCACCATGGGGGCGTCAATAGCCTTGGCCAGTATTCAAAAGCCTAAGGCTGACACATAGGCCGGTATGGTATTGTTGCATGCATGTTCCCCATCTGTGCTTGCTTTTCATCTCTCCAGTAGATAACCTACTAATAAGCAATAGAAAGTCTTAAACTTATACAAGTCTTCTAGCTTCCAAAATAGGCTTTTGGACTGACTAAGTATCAGTCTCCTGTATGTTCTTGCTGTACTTAACTGTTTCCTGACTGCATGGTGATTTCTCACTGCATATTGTGATCTGAAGGTCTGTTTATTCACATATTATGGCTGTGATGGTCTGCACTTTTGAGGTTCACAGATAGCCTACCTATCTGCCCAAGCATAGCTACAGTGTGTTGGCTTTCTCTGCACCATTGATGAAGTAACTGAGGCTCTGTCAAGCATAGCCATTGAAGGAATTCCAGGTAGAGTTGCTGGAAGCTGTTGAAGATGGGTTGTGGAGGGTGATAGGGGCACTTAGTGATCTAAAGAGGGCATGTTAATGTGACAATTCAACATCATTCAATTTCCCCAACAGGTCTCGCAGCTATCAAACTGGACAGGCTCCCCCACCCCCTGGCTGTATGGTTCTGGGACACATGATCCCAGGGGTGTATATTCTGTTACCCATTCACGCAACAAGGTTTCCCTTAAAGTGTGTCAGTGAGGGGCTATGCCTAATGAAGTTAGGAATGTAATGTATTGTCTCACAGTACATTTGTTATATGTTGTTATTTCAAGAGTAAGTGAAGCTCAGTGGGTTTGGGGGCCTCCACCCTTTGCTTAGCCTAGCTTACACATAGAAATCATCTAAATAGGAAATAGGGAGAAGCAACATTAATGTCAACAGTGTAATGGTTACAGCATCTGCATAGTATCTGTGCATCCGAGGTCCCAATCCCGATAAAGGCAGGGATGTTTATCATGTTCAAAAGTATACCTTAACCACAGCTTGCATATATAGGTAGTAATCATCTGTATAATAAACATTCGAAACACCAATATAAACCTATGTGTGCTGGAGAGTACAGTCAACAGAGAATGTAATGCTATGTCAGCACATAGTGAGATGTTACTTCACTGACATGTATATATCCTGAGTAGTTAGCAGATGTGGCCATGTTTGCGCTCACAGGTTATACGTTACAAAGTTTGTTTAACTGTGTTTAACCACTGCTATAATGTCACACAAAACACTTTTAAACATGCTTACAACTGCTTAAATGAGCCTTATTCTAGAGTAAAAAACATTTGTAAAGCATCGCAGAACCCTGGACCGTGCACACTATAGTCATGGGACTTACCACTAAGCCATCTGAGGTGTATATATGTTTCATGGTCTTGAAACTACACCTTCTTCCATATGCAGTCCACTGTAATGATCACAAATGGGACAGTCACTTTGTGTACATATGTACAGTACATTGTAATGTACTGTAGTTTGTGAACCAACACATTCCAGTCTACATATGTATTACTGTTACAAATTAATACGATATATATATATATATATATATATATATATATATATATATATATATATATATATGGATTCCATACATTTGGTCGAATTACACTTAGTCGAAAATGATTCCAGGCATTTCACTTCACTGTAAGCTCACTTGACTGAAAGCTCACTTGTTCAAAGTTAATTTGGTCGGAAATGGAATATAGCCCCTGCCCCACCCACTGCAGTGCAACCCTGGAGTGAGAATATTAAATAAGGGGGGGTGTGGGGGGCACAGCTCCCCACGTTGGGGGGGTGTAGGGGCCGTAGCCCCCCACATTATGCCAATAGTTTTTACTAAAGATATATATATCAATGCATTTCTAATGGATATACCTTCTTATAATAGTGAATACATTAAAATTATGTAGGGGGCTACGCCCCGCACACCCCCCATCCCCCCCTTATTTAATATTCTCACTCCAGGGTTGCACTGCAGTGGGGCAGGAGCTATATTCCATTTTTGACCAAATGAACTTTGTCCAAGTGAGCTATTCCTGGTATAATTTTTGACTAAGTGTAATTCGACTATACATATATATATATATATATATATATATATATATATATATACATGTCAGTGATGTCTGCACACACACACACATATATATATATATATATATATATATATATATATATATATATATATATAGATATATATATTATATAGTCACATCAATAGCCATATATAAAAATATCTATGAACACACTTTGTGACACAGAAGCACTCCAAAGGAACTGGAGTGTACACAAAACACATGCAGCTCTGGTATTATAATGATTAATATTAACCTAATTCACCATAGAAGGGATGGTTGTTGTGTATGTGAAGATTGGGGTGGGGGAGGAATGATGGGTAATGAAATCATGCATCAAAGAGGGCCTGGGTCGGATGTTCAATAAGTGAACTGGAGGGGTATACATGGAGTATGGGGACAATATAAAAAGGACATAAAACAAGAACCTTTCTCATTCATAATACACCCTGTCATGTCACATTGGAACCCCTAATTTCACAAACATATAAGCATTAACATGTATCAGACATATGTACACAAAATGAACTCTACATTTGTCTTCAGTACTGAGGAATGCCTGTAGTAAAATGTATATTCTGAACACCATAACATTCGTACATATCTCAGATACCTTAGTGGTAAAGTCAGCGACTGTGGTGTTCATGGTCCCGGGTTCAAGGGCTGTTAAGTTATTTTGAGGGTCAGAATAAGGACTGTTGGATGCAGGTGGATTAAAGCACTCTTAAGCAGTTGTAAGTGGGTTTCCACGGGTTTGCGTGACGGTAAGCAGTGCTGAAACACGGTAAACAGAGAAACGCTTAACATTGCGCAGACCACGAGCAAACATGCTTTACAACCCCATAAATGTACGTTATTCACACTTTCCCTACCTGTGCCTACTCTGAGAGGTAATATAATAACACTTTCCAGGATTAGAACCCACAACCATGTACTCCATGTTTGTATGAACTAATCCCATTTCAGAGGGTTGAAAGGTTTGTATACCAGGAAGTGTTACCGAGTACTGATTATCAGCACAGTATGATGCACAATAACACCAAACTAAATATGTCTGGTAAGCACATTGTAAACCCACTAACATTATACGCATAGCTATGCAGCCTTGAGCTGGTCAAACAACCTGGCCAGACTGAAACATATGCAGAAGTATTAGGTACAGACAAACCCTGCACAAGTAGCAATGTTCAGAAATATAACAGCAGTATTCACATTTAGACCAAATCCTCTAGGCATTACACACAATATATTACTGTTCGTCTCCATACAACTGTTGCAATAGATTCCAAACAACACTTCCACACTGTCTTCCTCACAAGTAAGGCAAAGGGACAGCACCCAAGTGTAGAACTCGGTTATACTCCACTGTTGCCATGGTATTGACTAAGGCAGTAGCAGCGCAGCTGATGTGCATGTAATTAGCTACTTAGGAACACCAACTGGTTATCGGGATAGCACATGTTACTGATCTGTAACTATAAAAAGTTGCCTTGTCACACATTCAAACCATCTGTTTCTACCTGTAGAACAGTACAAAACACTGAAAGATGAACCGAAAATGAGTATTATACTAGTCAATAACACCTCCAATTACTAAGAAGGTATATATAACATGTAGTATGTCTGTGTATGTAGTACCTGTTCTGTAAGAATTACAGTGTAATCATTGCATATAGTGGAAATAGCTATCTTGTAGTGATGTATTGTTGAGCAGTAGTAATGCTTGTAGTATTCTATGTGTGTACTGCTGTAGGTCATAAGGCAAGCTCTGCATATACCATAAGGGATGATATGGGCTTGGAACTCACCAATTCGCTTCCAGCCACTGTCAGTGTCAGGATTGGTCCAACAAGTATGTGCTATAACAGGGGATAGTATATGTCGAGATATTGTAACAGTTGACATATTTATGGGTGTATAAGTAAGATGAGCATGTCAAAGGTGGGCTTACCGTGCAAATACTTTGTGCATTGTGGGATATTATGCCAATAACTGTGTAAAGTACAGTGTTTTAGGCAGATCTGTATTCCATTCTACATAGCAGTTGTTATGTCTATTGGCAATTACAATACTCAATAACAGGATACATATCATTTGTATTCATCTGACAGTTTAGCAGCATGATAGCAAAGGTAATTGGAAGAGCTAGGTAACTATCCATGCACATAACACATGTAATATCCACCTCTCTAGTATCATTTGCAAGAAATAACAGCTGTGCATGTGTACATGTTATGCAAATGTGTAGTGACCCTTGTTACAGGGCTGAACCTCTCTAGTATCATTTGCAAGCAATAACAGCTGTGCATGTGTACATTTTATGCAAATGTGTAGTGACCCTTGTTACAGGGCTGGACCTCTCTAGCATCGTTTGCAAGCAATAACAGCTGTGCATGTGTACATGTTACGCAAATGTGTAGTGACCCTTGTTACAAGGTTGGACTTCTCTAGTATCATTTGCAAGCAATAACAGCTGTGCATGTGTACATGTTATGCAAATGTGTAGTGACCCTTGTTACAGGGCTGGACCTCTCTAGTATGGTTTGCAAGCAATAACAGCTGTGCATGTGTACATGTTATGCAAATGTGTAGTGAACTTTGTTACAGTGCTGGGCCAAATGGCTATGTGCACACCTACAAAGAGTGGATATTGAGAGTAGAGACACACTGGTTGAACTACCAGGTTTGTGTAGCCTAACTTGTCATTGCCAACCTAACAGCCACTTGCACATACTGTATGTAAGGCAGTGCACAGTAGTGGTAATGAAACAGGTTGCATATCATCTTTAACTCCAGTGTAACATCTGCAGTAGGAGTGTAAGATGTAGGAGACAGCTGCCCATGTGTAATAGCCGCTTCATAGGTGATGGCTTACACTATCTGATTATATCCTGATCATGTTGATAGTGGCATCAGAGTCTATGGATACATAACTCTGTTTGGAGAGTGGGTGTCTGTGCCCAACAGAGCTCATGGTCCTGGTGGATATGTGAGTATATACCCAGAGAAGGAAACAGACCTGTAGACATTTGCATCATCTGTAATCAACTAACAGGATGTGATGTGCTCCTCAGAGGAGGATTGCTGCTAAAGGTAGCTACAATGTTTCCATAATAGCCAGTGATGTCACATCCATAACACAAATATTTACATATTGAGCACCACTGTCTAAAAAATCTTCATAAGCAATAAGTAAACTAAATACAGTACTTGGTACTTGTAGTACTGAATGCTCATACAGGCATGTTGTCTAGTCAGCTACTGGTGTTTACTAATGTCAGCTTTGTGTATGTGGCCATCCTGGGGAAATGTAATCTCTATGCCATGTACACTGCCAAACCCACCTAACACCATGCCCCACACATTGTTTGGGATGCAGCTACAGGGGTAAGCTGGAAGACAGCCCAGTCTACAGCCATGACTGGACTGGACAGTCATGAGGTGTAGGTTAACACATGCATCTCATCATCACAACCAACGCATACCCTTACCAGAACCCAGTAAGGACACACACACACTACCAGAAATCACACACATTCACAGACACTTCTAAGTATCTGGCTAAACAAGTGACCTCCCAAGCTGGAAGAGACAGACACCGAAATACACAAACTGTATGACATAGTTTGCATAATTGTGCCACACCTCAGAACACATGGCTGGAAACATGCCCGACAGTACTGATTTGTGAATGCAAACTCTAGCACTATGTTGCACACCAACCTATACAAGGGCATACATACTGTCAGCTGCCTGTCTGCCATGATTAGCCACATACCCATACACTCAGACCACATTTTGAACTATACACATGGCTCTGGCATATTCCATGTTGTTGCGCAGGACCTGTGATGCAGTAGCCTGGACTGCATGGAAACACATGTAGGAACTGTCAGGTCTTGTAGCCCATGCAGGTATGTCAAAAGGCCTGGGTAGCATTCTGCCATTGGCCAGAATGATACTGCAGTACAGGGACAAAAGGATTGTATTCCACAATTGTCTAGTGTAGTGGTGCAAGTCAAAGGGTATCCAGTATCTGTCTGCCTGTAATAACATGATTGACAGACCATGCTGCTTTGCCAGACAGGGCCTGCACCTGTCACCCCTGGGAATCTGGATACCACCTAGGGCTCATGCTTCCCCTCTAGAGCCTTCATCATGCACAGTTCAAGTGAAGGTCCACTGCTGTTACAGGGACAGCCAAGCAATAAACTGCGGGTCTCGCTACACAATGATACATGTCAGATACACTATATGGACACACATATGACAATCCCTAACATGGAGAACATATCTGTGCAGTGGCTGAGACATGTTTCAATGTTCCGGAGAGCACACCTGCATGACCATGTTATAACACATACCTCACATCTTGCCCATTATCCTTTATTGGAACACACGGGCCGCAGGTGTGTCCATATCCCTGAAGGATATGTACACCCCCATGCTAGTTGCACTTGCATAACTTCAGATGCATTAAGATGAGCAACTGCCTTTGTGCCAAAGTGGAATTCAGATTGCACCTTGCGACAGATCACCCACCATGCCACGGATTTCCCAACTGTCATAATGTGCTGTAATGGGGAAGATTAGGTCTGAGACAGAAAACCATAATAATGGCTACTCTCAACTATTCCATTATGAACTGGGAAGACTCCTCATGTACCAACACCTGCACTCAATGCATGTTGGATTCCATCAACCCCAATGACCTGGATTACAGTAGTCACACAAACAGGGCTAACAGTATGCTACACATAGTCAGTTTCCAATGCAATGTTATGTTTCCTAAGAGCAGAGTAGTGACTGTCATGGCACCCATGCAGATGGTCAATGCATGTGCAAATGCTGAATCCTACACAAATGAACCTTAAGCAGTCACATCCATGCAGTGATTGTGCCATTGAAACAGAACCAGGATTCAACCAAACACAAACAAGAAGGCAAACTGGTGGTACCATGCTTTAAACTGTACCACAGAAGGTAGTAACTGTTGCAAGAGTGAACACACATGAGTGTAGGTGATCCCTGGTCAGCCTCAGTAAGATGCAGATACACCATATAAAACCACACAAAGCTACTGTGAAAGCAATCAGCCACATATTATGAGGCCAAGTACAGAGCATTCTATAGCTGTGTCATTAATCGTAATAGCAATGACAAGACCCGCCATGCTGCACAGCACTATGGCATGGGAAGTACTACACCTACAGAAATAGCACCTGTTCATCCAGATATGGTCTTGGAGAACCTAAACCCACTCCCACCTCACCCCCCAACAGGTACACTTAGTAATATATAAATGTACACTACAGGGCCCCTGTAATAACAACTATGCAGGTACAAGCTGCACTCTCTACAGCCATACATACAGCTTTAATGGGACTTGTCAGAAACCCAGGGTGCATCCTACACAAATGTAAGAACAATCAGCTATCCACATACGCATCATGTTCAATCATAGCTCCATGTCAGGCTGTGTACACGCCGAATGGTGCACAGTAACTGTTATCACACCCCACAAAGGGGGAGATACCAATGATAATGGGAAATAGTGCACAACTACCCTGCTGAGTCTGGTCTGTAAGGCCATGAACTGTGATCAACATATTTGATGTACTCAGTACAGATGTAGATGACAGTAGGGTTGATTCGCACTGCATATCATGACCTTGTCAGGTCGTAGGACACCATCACCCATACTGTGTTCCAGCTACACTCATTAAACTACCTGTATATTCCTATGTCACAGGAGTGGTTGGCAACTGGACTGCTGGCAGAACCAACACTACAAAAGGTGTCTGACTAATACACGCACATCAAACCAGTGCCAGCCACAGTAATACAGGGTTCATTCCTGGTACTCCCCCTCTTTGTTATCTATACCACACAGACTAACACAGAAGGCATCAGCCTATTGATGTTTGCAAATGACTATGAACTAGGAGCAATAATTGACTCAATGTGTGCTGCGTTCAACATACAGAAGGGCCTTTGCGTGTCAGATGTGTGGTGTGTGACGGATGACCACAATCTGACAGCTAAGTATTGCATTGTCATCCCCTATGTTAAAAACCCTGTACCCATGAACTACCACCTAGGCAGCGGTCAACATAATGGCAACTGTGTGTGTATGGGATGCAGCTGGACAGTAGTCTTTCCTTTGATAGTTACTTCACCACAATAGTCAGGTAGTCATATGCGGCACCCCTAATCATGACAGGGTGCCATCCAGGAATATGAAGATAATTGCTCAGCCATACTGAACACTCATATGACCTATAATAGATCACATATTTCCTTTAAGGGTTATTGCCCATGTGTAGATGGCCTACACTACCCTTCCCAATCAGTAGCTGCACTATGTGGCATGCAGCCTACCCAGAATAAACCCATGTCCAACCCAGAGGTGATGGACATGCTACACTTAACACATCCTGATCCCAAATAAACACATACTTCATTGACATCCACCTTTTTAGTAGAAGGATCACAACATGCCTGTCAGATCTCTGTCCCATACACTTAACATACACTTGCCATACTATGCATCCCTGGCCAGCGAAGCTGCACATCGCCCCTCTCTGTGACATGGTGTCATGACCGCATGCCAAATATATCAGTAACCCTGTGGATCAGTTCTGTGGCACTGTCTGAACTGGCCACTGAAACTTACCTGTCTGTTGCCTACAACTAGGTAACCTGTCTGCCTAGGCTCATAAATGGCCCAGGACATATAGCCTACTAGATCACTATGACCATACATGCTATAGTTGATATCCAACCCTGCAAATACCATCAAGCTAGCTATTGTCCCATGTGTTACACATGTGCAACACAGGCAATACATGGCAGGATGCTACACAGCTGTACAGTGCCATGTAGATGTATATGGCAAAACACATACATGCTTGCAAGTCTGCAGGGTCACGGGTCATGTCCCTAACAGCTATGTATGACTATATATGTGACATATACACAGCATTAAGATTGACTGAATTAATGTGAACACATCCAGGCATGTGCTGATAGGTAAAGACACCAGTACAGGCAAACAGACATGCCCACATCAAGACAACATCCACACAGAGTATGAGCAATGTCATCACATGACACACACATATATGGCGATAACATCACATCACCAGTAAGTGTCAAATGTTGTGTCTTTCGGCTTTTCCCGGTTAGGGGTTGCCACAGCGGAACTCCGGTCTGCTAATGATTGGCAATTGATTTTTAAGTACCGAGCTGCCAGCTCTGATGCACAACCTTCAATGAAGGTATGCCAACTCACGCATGTCTCCACACAGAAGACGCTCTAACTGAGGATCGAACCGGACAGTGTCGTACTGTGAGGTGACAACGCTACAGCAGCACCACCACCATAGTACCAGTCAGTGTCAAATGTGTGTGACTTATACATGTCAGTGGTGTTAATGTCATGTATATTTGCAAATACTTATTTGTAATTTTAATAAATGTGATACACATGTATGTTCAGCTGTACTTCTGTACTTCTCTGTGAGTTACGGTGACCTGTTTCCATCATTATGTCTTCCAGGTATGTCACTTAGCAGGCTGCCAGCGTACAGCCGCTTGGAGGATGAGGTTCTCGTCCCATACCTCCTTGACAACCATACAACACTTTTCAGCCATGTGCCACCGGATGCACAGCAGGGGGATGCCCTGTGGGAGGAACTCCGCAGGAGGGTAAATGATGTTGGCGATCAGAATCGCACCTATCAGCAAGTGCGCCAACACTGCACTGACCTCATAAGATGGGTGAAACAGCGTGCTAATGCAATCGCCAGGGAACAAGGTGCAACAGGTGGGGGGGCCACTCACCCAGCCCCCCACTCACATGTACCGAGGAGCTACTGGCCAACCTGAGGACACCTGCAGACCTCAATCCACAAGCTTGAGCTGGTATTGTGGAGTTGGGTGTCTCTCAACCACCGAGCCTAGAGTTGCCTGGTAAGTCAGTACTGCACATATAACACAACTATATTTCACATAGTTACATGTGTTACTGTACAATATGTAATGTAACATCATGTGCAAGGCATGTATGCACACATGCCACGTACTATAGTCTGCTACTCTATGTATGCACAGATGTGCATACTCCATAGTATAGTGTATTGTACTGGCTTATGTGCTAACATGGACATTGCACCCTGTAGCTATCACACAGGTGTGGATAATGATCTTACTGCTGTGACACTCCTGTTTAGGTACCTCTGGAATTTTGCAGTGACAGCAGTCTGAGGTGAGATTATTATTTACCAGGCTTGATAATGCATATTAATTGCATGCTATCTGCCATAACACACGTACACATAATGTATGGTGGTCCTGTTAATAGTCACTGGTCAGACCTGCAAAGCATCACAGTGGTTACCCATGTGAAACAATTGAAGACTATATGAAACACCTACACTAAACCTTCCAAACTGTGATTATCAGATGTGTGGACAACTGTGAATACAATGGTGGAGGTGTGTTTCACTGTAGGGACAGGTACTACATATCAGCATTACACATGTTGGGAATACAAACAGTACTGTACAGAGAGCATATGTGTGCATACACTCTAAATGTGTTGGAGCTGGAGTATGACCGGCCCACAGGATACACCCTTGTGGATTATACCCTTGCTATGTCATGTGCTATCTGAAATGTCCATGACATGTAGTGGGCTGACTGCAACACTGTTCAACTATCCTGCAAAACATGATGTTTCACATCCCATACATACCACACTTTGTCTACATAACCCTGTCCTCAGAGGAGCATATGACATCTATGGGTGTATGTCATATGGGATAACACTGACATGTGAAATAAGATGGCCATCACAACCATTGGACAGAACATCTGCACACATGGCCATGAAGGATGGCCAGAGACATGAAGCAACACACACAGTAGAAATGATGTACATGTGTGTACACCCTGTTGTACATTGGCTCGACACACTACAACTATGGCCTTTGTGTAATGGTGATATTGCAGATGTGAAACACTAAACATTATACAGGTCTGTGCACAGCTTGTGTAGGCATAACATGAAAACACCACATAAGATGTCTTGAACATCTTCAGTGTGTCACGACATGAAAGCATTTACCTATACAGTATCCAAATACATACACGTGTTGCACAACATGCACATACAACCACATCAGGCCACAGATACAGTACATTCACCTTGCTGGTGTCAGACATCACTGTCATGCTTGCTTTTCATGTGTGTGAGGTACACCGATGGCATGTGGGACATAGAGTACTGCTAAGCTAGCCATGTGTGGGCATAGTTGCCAGGCATAAGTAATATGGTTGCAGATGGGCAGGGGTGTTATCCGTATACCCTTCTGTGACCTGTGTCACACATTCCACATTAGGGTTTAGTGTGTATACACCTCAGTGACATGGGTCACATTTCACATTAGATATGTATTGTATGTGAACATATTCATGGCTATGAACTGTGTCAGTAGCTCACACTGTATAGCAATTGTGAAGCCACATGATGCCCTGCAATAGCTATGCACATCAGCTCAATGTGCAGTATGTCACTGCATATTTGTAGGACGGACAGACAACATTGTGTCAGCTGAAGTCCCATGTTAATATAACACGTCCCTGCATTGGGACACCATTACCTTACTGCAGATTGGAAAGGACACCATTGTGTTACACATGTATGCATGTCATTCGACACATCAGCAGAAGACATGTCATACTAAATGTGTTTGGCAAGGTCATATGCCACACATCAGGCCGGTGTACTGTAAACCTGTGCTGGTCTGTGGTGCCATTGCAAAGTAGGGACAGCCATGTCAAACATGTGTGTACAGCCACATGCACAATGTCTGTAGACTCAGCTCAGAGGTAGGCGGAATAATGTTGAACAGACATGCACTGCTTTGGGGGAGATATGCAAGCTAGGGCTCAGGCAAACATAGTATTCAGTCGACATACACTTCTGCTCATGTCCTCACACATAGGGGTGGTGGCCAACACAAAACATCAGTGGCAGATGTACAAAGGTCAGTAATTGTCTGTTAACATGTGGTGTATGTTGCACACACCATGGCAGGGTGGTGCAATGGTGCAAAGTGCATGTATTGTGTTGCAAGAATGGGGCATAGGCTACTAACACAAATGGTGCAATACAGGTATGTATGCTAACCACCACTATAACTGCGTAAGGTGCATGCTGTCTGCTATAACACATGCATGCTGTTATGTGCAACTCAGGGATGTCTGATAACTACCACTATAATTGTCTAAGCTGAATGCCATTTGCCATATCACCTGCATGTAGCATGTGTCTGTGTGTGTCTGTGCATGTGTGTGTCTGTGTGTGTCTGTGTGTGTGTGTCTGTCTGCCTGTGTGTGTCTGCCTGTGTGTGTCTGTCTGGTATAACTTGTAATGTACAGTTCTTATCTTCCACTCACAGGTGTTGATGTAGGTGCGTTGCACTCCTGCAGTCCACCTGATGTTAGTGTCCCCACAGACTCTAGCAGTGATGATGATAGTATTATTGAGGCACAGGCAGGGTTGTCAGGGGCTAAATCTGTGCCATTGGTTGCCATTCCACCTGTATCCCCCTCATCTTCACACACAGTTCCCCTGCCTACACATACCCCATCACCACCAGCCATAGAGGAAGGACAGTTGGCGGGTGGTAGCATGGAACAGGGAAGTGTGGAGACTATGGAAGGTGTGCCTGCACACCATGATCCTAGTCAACTGACTGGTGATGTCCCACACAGGCATGTGTGCAGCACTGCTCATAGGAGGACCACTGGCCAACATGCCCCTGTGAGACAAATCACATCAGCTGGAGTCACCAGACGCATGTTTCGGGCTGTAATGGAGGCACATGCTGAATGGGGCAACAGAGACGGTCTGAGGCTTCAGATGGCTGCTGTCCGTTCATTAACTGACAATATCCAGGCACTTGCAAATGCTCACCATCATCCTGCAGATGTTTTGGATAGATGATTGGGTGACATGGTGGGAGTCCTTGACTGTGGCATGTCAATCCTCGAGCGTGGAATGTCTGTGCTGGAACATCTGGTGGGAGTGAGGCATTGGGCACGTGGATGTAGGCCAGCTGCATCACCTGTTGAAGGTCTACGTGAACATGCTACTGCACATGCCCGCTTCCATAGTGGCAGTAGCAGCAACAGTGCAGCTGGTGCTGTGCAGTCCACACCAGGACACAGCAGACCATGTGCACGTGGTCCTGGATGGTCCCAACAGGGACAAGATTCCAGTGGACATGTGTCATCAGACAGTACCCAATCTGGATCTCTGCCTGGTAGTGCATGTGCAACCCCTGGCAGGGGCAGGTCACGTGGCCGTGGCTGGACACTGTGAACTGTGAAACCTGCCTTGTACAGCCTGCAGCTGTCAGTAATGCCCATGTGTAGGCCAGCCACATGCCAGACCTGTGTGCATGCATACACACACACACCAGAAACAAATGCAGGGCACCTTAACACACACATGCATAACATCCACACACGCCCAGTGATATCACAGGCCCTAACACACACACATGATGTCATCCAATGGTGCAGCCTAGGCCTCTGGCAAGCATTATCACCCTGTGCATATGATGATGCCTGTGCTGCATCCCTGTCATCCATGCCATTGGTGCAGGGACATGCTCATATGGCCTGATGCACAGGGTGAACATACTAGGTAGACAATTGTAGATTAATATTGTTGAGTAGTGTTGACAGGCAGCAGACATACCATGTTTTACAGTTTTAGAATGCATTTTGTACATTTGACAGTATGTATCATGTGTAACAACACTAGGAGCATGTTGATCTTGACGTTCTGCCTTCCTCTTTCAGGTGTAGTTGCATGTGCTGGGGGATGTCAGTGTTTGCAGTTAGTGTCCCATATGTACATGTTGACTACTCACAGGTCTGTATGACAATACCTGCATGCACTTTGTAGATTCCACATCACAGTTATAATCTCCCATGTTTCAATTATGTTTACTGTTCTAATGCTCCAAGAGCATGACAGCTGTGTAGTAAGCTACTGTGTTCAGAGCCATCACATCCATAGTGGGTGACATCACAGGTATAGTTACATGGAGCAGGGAGGAGGTAAAAGAGTGGTATGGCAGATGACAAGGGTAAAGGCCAATGGAAACAGAGGCTTCTCATTGGGAAGCAGTAACTGGGAAGCAGTAATACCCACTGCCATAACAGCATGCAAACACAGACACACCCACAAACTCAGGGATTCACAAACACAGTAACACACAAGAGGTTTGCTTTCAGTGTCACCCTTACTGCATTCTACGTTGTCTGTCTTCCAATTCAGTTAACAAAACCTGACTTTAGCAGTTACACAGGTTATTGTAGGAATGATTGTAACACACCAGTGAGCTGTCCTCAGTAATCATTCATCTGCAAAGTAGCCCCACCACTTAGTAGTCATGTCCAAACATCTGTCCACACCTCATGTACAGCTTACTGTACGTAGAGCACATCACCATATATAGTTGGCAATGTTGATGCTGTATTGCAACAGCATGATATACTAAGACAACAGTCACCTTCAAATATCAGACACTGCACACACATGGAATCTACACAAACATCAATACATGTACACATATGCGGTCTTCATCAGTAAGTGCACTAGCAAGTCAAGAGGATACATTACACACCTTCCCCACACCATGTGTGAAACATAGCCGAGCATTACACCATAATGGATGTTGCATCCATGTACTGGTAGGACACAACCACCTTCACCGAGTAGCCAAGTGTACCTATATGACAACAGCACATATCAGCAAGACACACACAGCATTATTCCATGTCATGCTCCTACAAACTGTTACTTGACAGTGCCATGGTGAAGCCAGGACACTGTAATGGTCAACAGTGAGCACATCATATTTGCCACACACACCTCATGTTTACTGGAAGAGTGCCAGCAATGTGCTCGGTTAGGCTAAGCAGTAGACTCATTCAAGCATGTGTGAGGTCTGTGGCTTGTAAACATCTCACCCAGTATGTATTGGCTATTGTGGTACTACGGCTAATGTCTAGACAGCACACAGCATGCATGGCATGCAATTGTTGACATGGGGTATATGTAAGAGCTGTGGCCACACGTGGCTGTACTTGTCATGAATATATCACATGTGACTACTCAGGAACATACAGAGCAGAGCTGGATTACCCTGGGTCTGTCAATACAGGCCTTGTGTAGGTCCTATGATCCTGTCATTTGGGTATGTTTGTAGGCATTGCATTTGGTGGACATGTCTAATGACATACATGCCACATAGGATGTTGTATGATATGATAGGTGTCATAGGTGACCAGTAGAGAGGGAATATTACCTCTGTTAACATAGATATCAAACCTTATGTACTATTAGCATGCTATCTGCCGCGTGCATGTGTGTAATGACTGTAGCCACCTGTATGTAGAAAGGATAATGAAAGCTATGGTAATGACATTGATGTTGTATGAGTGTGGGATGTACATATCCAGAGCAGGTACAGTTAGGTCATATCCAACCATGAGGGTGTTGTTTACTGGTGTACAGCAACAGTCGACTGTGTCAACATCTGAGGGACCCTGGTATGTGTACAACTGAGCTGGTTACAAACAGTGGTATTATTGCATTGCATAACACATTATGCAGCTGTATCTGTACATGGGTACTTTGCACAGTTGCTGTAGGCCTAGGTACAGTCCACCAATCAAAGGTTATCTGGTTGTCTATCATACTATGTCATACCACATATGGATGTGTGTTGATAGTCTGGGGACAAGGTGGTGGATGTATATAAGGATACAACCTAGAATGCAGCATTTGCCACTGTGACCTGTATCTGACTCATCTGTGATGAGCTATGTTGGAGTAGTGGTCTTTTCATGTTAGTAGCCTTTATGAATATGTGGACACCACCACCTGGAATGGTCCATACCACTGTTATAGACCACATGTCTGGATCTGAGTTATATGGTGGTAGTGCAATTGTGCACTACAGAGCCGAAAGCCAGGTGTTCCTCACTGCACAGATGTCAGTATTCCCCATTGTAGGTTCTACATTGATCAAATGGATTACTAAAGCCACAAATCTATCACTGGTTAGCATAAGCATCCAATGCAATTGTCTTGTAGGTGTCAGGGTGTTAATTCTGTGTGTCGGCCTTGGAATGCAGCTATATGGGTAAATGTGACCTAGGTATTATCCACACACACGTAAAACATGGATGCATGTGCTCTGTGTCAAAGTCTTGTCATTCAGTCATGACAGCCCGGAATGACAGACACTGGACAACCTCATAATAACAGCAGGACATTGGCTCATTGTTTTGTTCTAGCAGTTGCCACTCATACCATGACATCACTGCGAGTGGCAGTAATGTGCTTGGTAGCAAATGCCTCATGTAAGGTGGCGGACAGCAGCAGAAATTGTGTATATGACCAATGTGAGATATTCTTAGGGTAGCAGTCCTGCTAATAATGACAACTACTAACACAGCCGGGAGAGGTCATCTTGACACCTGCACCTCAGTACCATTACACAATGTGGCTCACACATTATGCTTGCACATGCTACTGTTCCACGTATAATGCCACTGTCCGCAACCTGCTATCAATGTATGCCTTTCAGGGCAGCAAGGTGTGTGACACATGCTTTAGGTAGTATCCACCTGAGTGTCCCTGTTAACCCATTGTCTGTCATGTCCACACATGCATGATTGTGCATACGTAACATATATATGTCAGTACTTCATGTACATGTATGCATGTGTATCACACAGCACAGACACAGATATATAATTTATGGGCCACATACAGGTATCAGGTAGTAAATCTGTATGATGTGCATATATACTGACAGGTAAGATGTGCATAGCTGTAAACATGTGTGTATACAATAGGAGTCCATTACAATGTGTTCTGTAAATGTAAGTGTATGAGCATGCACACTGTGCTATATGAGCATGCCCCCTGTAACCCTGTATAGTGATAGTAGTTGTCCATTCCACAGATGGGCATACTTCAGTTCAGGTTCCTGTTGTGCTACAACTATACCTCTCAGGCCTACCTGCAGATGATGTGCCTTGTTTGTGCATACAGGTTGTAATGGACACCTACATTAAACACACAGGTTTACAGCTATGTACTTCGTGACTGTCAGGCTCCCTGTTGTTGTCCTCAATCTTAGAAGGGCATTCTGACTGCCATGGAATGTGTAATCTCTGTGACACATCTCGTAACTGCGTATTACTGTAATAGTGATCTGTAGATTGGCAGGAGTTCTGATCCCACTACTGTCAACTGTGTGTGTGTGTGTGTGTGTGTGTGTGTGTGTGTGTGTGTGTGTGTGTGTGTGTTTGTGTGTGTGACAGCAAATGCCTGAGTCTGTGTGTCAGCAAGTGGTTGTGTGTGTATTTGTGTCTGCATCCTGTCATGACACCGGGTTTTGCTGCAGTCCAAAGAGATAGCACCTTTTGCACTGGCCTTTATCCTTGCCAACTGCTAAACCTCTCTCTTCCCCCATCCCCACTGCAAGTAATCAGTCCTGTGATGTCACCCAGCTCAGAAATGGAATCAGAATGAGTGCAATTGTATGTGTTCTGTGGCACATACCCCAACTGCATACCACTGTACTAGTTACCTTTACATAGGCAAGACGTGTATGCACAATACTGGCAAGTGTGTGCGTGTTTGTGTGTGTGACTACCCTGTAGCCAGGCATACACATGTGTAATGTCTTTTAGCACACCATGGCAGCCATCTGTGGTGACTGGTGTCTACAAAGTATTACATAGTTAGGAATGGTAAAGAATACGCAGTCAAGCACAACTACAGTTGGGTATGTTATTTTCCTGTGCCACTGTCGAGCAGTGACATAGAAGTGGTCGCCGGGATGTAGGTCCATACCCATCATTCTCCCACCCAAACTCCACAATCCCCGGGGTAGGTTACATTAGCCATCATTCCCCATCCCGAACTCCACATACACAACAACCATCCCTTCTCTGGTGAACTGAGTAAGATTTAAATATTATAACACAAGAGATGCCTCTGTTTTCTGCACACGTCAGTTCCTTTGGAACCCTTCTGTGTAACAAAGGGTGTTCAGACATGTGTACATATATATATATATATATATACATATATATAGCTATAGCTGTGTCTGTGTATATGCATATATATATATATATATATATATATATATATATATATATATATATATATATATATATATATATGTGTATGTGTGTGTATATACATCCTGTAGGTGTGTATACACATCCTGTAGGTGTGTATATTATATATATGTAGTTATGACAGTTGTACAGATGTAGACTTGTCTTTGTTGTATCACAGAGTACAGTACATTCAAGGGTACTGTACATATGTACACAAAGTGACTGTCCCATTTGTTTTCAGTACTGTGGAATACCAGTAGTAAGATGTGCATTATAAATTCCATGCAACATGTATACAACCCAGATGGCTTAGTGGTACGCCCAGTGACCTCAGTGTGCATGATCCAGGGTTCAAGATCTGCAAGCCCTGTTGATACTGTCAATTAGGATTTAATAAGGCAGTTGTAAGCGGGTGAAAATGTGTTTTCGTGACAGTAAGCAGTGGGTACATGCAGGTAACAGACTTGTACAACTCGCAGTACTCTTAAAATTCCCTTTTTTGGCAACCCTGCTGATGTCACCCAGCTACAAATACACCTCTGGGATTGCTGTAATCCAGTAATCTCCATGGTGCGTGCTGTAGTGTGATAAACTAGTTTGGTAGGTGTTCTAATTCCAGACAGGCCAACTGTGTGTGTGTATGTCTGTCTGTCTGCCTAAGAAAGAAACAATGCTTTTTAGAGTATGCACACTCTTTCCAATTCACATACTTACCTTTGGCAATCCTGCTGATGTCACCCACCTAGAAATACACCTCTGGGACTGCTGTAATCCAGTATTTTCCGTAGCGTGTGCTGTAACTGCGTATTGCTGTTGTGTGTTAAACTAGTTAGGTAGAGGTTCTGTTCCAAGACAGGCTGACTGTGTGTGTGTGTGTGTGTGTGTGTGTGTGTGTGTGTGTGTGTGTGTGTGTGTGTGTGTGTGTGTGTGTGTGTGTGTGTGTGCCTGCCTGAGAAAGTAACAATGCTTTTTAGAGTATGCACACTCTTTACAATTCACATACTCACCTTTGTCAATTCTGCTGATGTCACCCACCTAGACATACACCTCTGGGACTGCTGTAACCCAATATTTTCTGTAGCGCATGCTGTAACTGCGTATTGGCAATATTCGAACATATTGACTATGTAGAGAGAATGCAAAAGGTTTTAAATTCTCCAGCTTATGAATCCACTACTTTAAATCAGTTGAATATAACCTCAAATAGGATCAGGGGGTATTTTAGAGATTTATTTATTCAAGGGAGAATTGATAAGGACACCTTTGACTACATAGACATTTTGCAGCCCAGGGTGCCGGCAATGTTCGGCATCCCTAAGGTGCACAAAAACCTTAACGACCCACCAATGCGTGCCTTGATTGATGGGAGAGCCTCACAGTCCTACCCTTGCTCCAAATTTATTGATTCACTGCTCTCCTCTTACTTGGAATGTATTCCAAGTATTTGTAAGGACTCCTGGTCCTTTTTGGCCAAATTGAATGAGATTAATATAGACGACAGCATCAATTTCCTTACAATTGATGTTGTGGATCTGTATACTTCCATACCGCACCAGGAGGCAGTGGAATGGATTGATTTGTTATTGACTGACTTAGGTGCTCCTAAAAAGGACATCATGAATATTACGGAACTTCTTGATATTGTTTTATCTTCCAATTTTTTCTTCTTTGAAAAGGATTTGTATATCCAAAAACAAGGTGTGGCGATGGGGTCTCCATGTGGGGCTTCCGTAGCCAACCTATTTATGGCTTATTGGGAGAAACATTTCATCTTAAACAACAATGAGTGGAGGAATGAGCTCGTGTTTTATACACGGTTTCTTGACGACATGTTTATCCTTTTTAAGGGTAAATCTGATCGGGCTATGGAGTTCGTTCACTTCCTCAACCAGACAACCTCTTTCCTTAATTTCACCCATAATTTTGCCATTGATGTCATTGACTATCTTGATGTCAGGTTGACTAGGGACCCTACTTCTAGTAGACTAAAATCTACTATTTTCAGGAAGAAAACTTATGTAAATTCCTTCCTGCACTTCTCCAGTGCACATCCTTACAAGCTCAAAAGAGCCATAGTTAAGGGACAGCTAGTGAGGGCAGTTCGAATGAGTACTGACCATTCAGATTTCTTAGGTGAATGTACATTTCTTAAAAACTTATTCCTAAACCGTGGATATCCTATCCAATTAATAGACGATTTGATTTATGAGGTGGTATGCAAGAAAATAAATGGGTTTTTTAATCCCATCCTTACTAGTTCATGTAATTTTGATGTTGATTCTTTGACTCAATCTGAAACTCAACTTTCCACATCTAGGCAAACGACTGCTAACTCTGTTGAAGAGTTTTGTTCTTTGCAATACCCTTGTAGTTTTATTACTACTTTCAATATCAGCTCTAGTTCCATACAAGAAATCATGAATAAAAATTGTTTTTTTATTTCTAGTACTCCATCTATGGTTGAGAAATTAGGAGCAAAACCCCGAATTGTATATAAAAGGGGTCCCAATCTTAAGGAACTTTTACAGAAGCACCCTAGTTTTGACATGCAGAACAGAAACAAAAGTTGTTATGCATGCGGTTTCTGTTCTTATTGCCACCATATTAAGAATGGTAGTACATTTTCCATTAGAGATAGAAAATTTGATATTTTTCATAAGATCACTTGTAATACCAAATCGATTGTTTACATAGCCTTCTGTTCTTGCTGTACAGCATATTATGTCGGCAAAACTGACAGAAGATTTAAAGATCGTATTTACCAGCATATCTACGCCATTAGAAATTTGAACTGTGAAAACGCTTTGGCAAAACATGTTGCCAGCAGTCCAGGCCACTCTTTTTCATTTATGGGTATAGACCATATTGCGGATTCTATCAGAGGTGGACCTACATCTATTATTTTAGAAAACTGTGAATTATTATGGCAGCTCAAACTTGACGCGTTTAATCCACCAGGCCTCAACGACAGTTGTAACATTTCTGCTCATTTAAAATATAAGTCTTATTTGAGGTAGCCTCTCTTGAGACTAATATAACATATATTTTTTGTACCTTTTAACTTCATAACATTTTTAAAGATTTATTAACATTACGCTTTGTGGTTGTTATGAACCCCACCTAATATAAGTACCACATACTTTTTGTATAATAATATCATTGTTTATTATTATTGACCACTTTCAACATTGTTCTTGATTTTTTACACCTGAGAACATGTTGCTCTTTTAGCAGCTGAATGATTGTTTTCTATATAATATTGTTTTCTTTATACGTTTAAAATGATTGCTGGTGTTTACTTGCCCTGCCTCTTTTAGGTGTTTAGATCGAGTGAGTTTTAAATTATCCACCAGTAGTACTTTTATTCATTTTATTTATCACTTTTGTGTGTTAGAATATTTGATTTTTCTACTTCTAATTTGATTAGAAGTTGATTTTTTGATTACATATTTTTTATGTAGTTTAATATATACTTTTTCTATTTTTTGTTTGTAGAAACGATCATTTTTTATCCAAAGAGTGTATATACATTTTACATTTTTATTTCTTGTTGACATTGCTGCTTTAAAAAAATTTTATTTGCGTTGATAGGAAGTGACGTGTCCACTTCCTACTTGTTTAAAATTCTGTTTTCATGTCACCCATTCACTCTGAAGAAGCTACCTTTTTTGAGTAGCGAAAACGCTGTGTCAATTTGTTTTAATAAAATTGCGTTAAGGTTTCATCAGCCTGGTGTGCTACTGTTTGGATCCATCTGCCATATTATTCTATCTACTGTCGAGGTTTGTAAGGGCACATTCATGTTATTTATGTCTGCAAATGGAATGAATGTGTTGCAGAGAATGTACTTCTACATATAGATGTCGGCATGTGTGTATGCATATATACTTATAACAAATTAGCTGACCTCCATGGGGCGGTCCAATTAGAACCAGCCCATCCAACCCTGGCACACTTGGATCCATAATTTCATACCCATTGTTCCTCCACCCCACCCGAGTTCAACATACACGCATACCATCCATTGTCCAGTTACTATCACAGCCATGACACACCTCCACACATTGCCCTCTCCCGAGCATTAGGGGCCCTACACATATGTTGTCCCAACCCATGTATTCTCAGGCTCTCCCACCATTTAGTCCTCGAACATACCTGCCCTTGCTTGTGTAATGGTCAGATGGCCAAATAGTCTATCAATTTTTGGGTAGTCCCACCAGGGACTACCCTCTGAGTGTAAAGTAGACTTAGCAGATCAACAATGTTACTCCCACTGGTAGTATCCTGCCTGTGGTGTGAGTAGCAGTGCTTTGCTCACTCCTGCCCAGCTTGATATGACATACGCTGACAGCGTTATATAATACTGGGGTTGCTGTTGATTCCCTACTCATTCTTTTTGCATGCTTTATTGTTACGTTGTTCTTTCTTCATATATATACATATATATATATATATATATATATTATATATTATATATTATATATCTGTACATACCTATATATATTTCCTATGCTGGGCACTGCTTAGACCCACGCAAGCACACTCAGACTTGCTTACTGGTACTCATATATGTTTACTGCTGCTTATTTGTGCTTACACCTGCTTACTAATGCCTTATTCATTATGACAGTGCCACTTTGATTGAATGACATTTAGTTAAATGTCTCATGCGATACTCTTATGTCGGTTTTACAGCAAAACGACATTCATTCCACATGGAAAATGATATGTGCTATTGTTGGGCTCGAACCGTGAATGCCTGTTTGTTAGGCAGATGCTCTAAACACTACACTATTGACGTTTATGTTGATTCTGCATGTTTTTCTCTATTTGAATGAATTTGATGTGTAAGCTACGCTCAGCAGAGGGCAGCAACGCGCAAACACGCTGCACTTTGCTTACACCTTCGATATTGCAGCAATTCAAATGTATAATAGGGACACGGGGAATCTAATTCTGAAAGTTCTAGGGACAGGGCTCAGCATTCCACTCTGTGCTTGTGTGTTTACTACTTCGATTTTATTTCACTGTTCGTGGACACTCTTGTATGCTTAGCATACATTTTGGTATCCACGGACACTGAATTACTGACTTACTATTAGAGGCAGGCTCTACTAGTAGGCATAGTAGGTTGTGCAACTGTCAGGGCACGTTTGCACCTTCATAGAGCATTTGTACACACCCCCTGCACTCGCTCACATTTCCTGTGCACGTCGAGGGTGCGGCAGCGCACCCTCATACATATTCATATGGTGCTGCTGCACCATCTGTAGTGAGTATGCTCTGCGCAAGGCTAAAACCGTCCTCATGCCGAGCTTCTTGAATCCCGGGGTTTGTCTTGATTCTTTTAGTTTTAACAGTCATTCATTTTTCATGTGTATTCATTGTTTTCTAACCTTGCAAAAATGTGGTATTGCAATACTTTTCATTCTTATTTGCTCATTGTATTTATATCTTGGAATAATGTGTACCATCCTAATATTTTCATTCTTATATACTTTTTATTGTAATTTTGCAAAAACTTGTGATATATTGCACCTTGGTAGTTCCTGAAAAGGGACCCAAGAGCAGTTCACTTACTCAGTTAACAAAGAATCAATAAATCAATAAACAAATAAAAAATAAAAGAACTAAGGAGAACAGTGTTCAGAAGCAACAAAGGAATGTCAATGTTACAGATTCTGATAGAATTTCTCATTCCGATGTTTATTCAATTGCAACTATTTATCTCTTTTCAATGAATTTATTGATGATGAAAATCAAACATTAGCAGTTGTTAATGGATATTCTGCAAGGATTGCCACAGTCTCCAGATTATGTGAGCATGGAATCATTGATGTTGGAACAAAAAAATTGTAATAACTGCCTTGCCTTGAAAATGTTTAACTTAGAGAGGACTGGAAACAACAATATGACTAAACAGAAGATGGAACTGTAGCATGTCCCTTAGGTGGAACATGCTGGGGAAAGAAGGTCAGCAGAGATTTCTAAAAATCAGAAGCAGCTGGAGACTTCAAAGCAAGGGAGGTGGGGGAATTACAGAAAGCCACTGAAATGAGTAGAGCTAAATGAAAAGGGGGGTTTTGTTATAGCATATCAGTGACCATTTATCGGTGATCAGATAATGACTTGGATTGGTAATTTTCATTCACAGGTGTTATGCATGAACGACCACAACTGTGGTGTTCCGCAACAGTGCTGGGGCCAAGGTGTGGCCTCAACACCATACATAGAATGTACAGATTGTGCATGCTGCAAACGGACAGGTGAGAGTAGCATGTCAGGAATGAACATGTTGTACATGCAACATGCATGATGCTGTTTCACAAATGCAAACTTGCCCTCTGTCTTTTTAGTAGTATGTCTGTGATATTTACTATGCCTATACTGTGAATACTCTGCTATGTTATGGGAATGTTTTGCTGTTCACTTGGCACGATAATGGCATTTTCTTGTGTGAAGTCCAGGAATGATGTGAAGCTTAATGGACAGATGTTTACTGTTTTATTATATGGTTAGCATTCAGTCCTAACCTCTGTTCCTTTGATCCTATATTTGTGTGGATGTCTGTAACCTGCAGACTAATATGCAATTTGCAGACACTTCCAGAGCTGGTTACAGATAATTGTGTTTGTTCTGTGTTGCCTTGTTTGTACAAGTATTCTTCCCCATCACATACATATAGTCATTCCTGATTGCCTTGTCAGGTGTAACACAGTAGACCTGCTATATTTTCTTAGCTTCTCATGACCTCACTTGTGCAGTCTGCGTGTTTATTGGCTTTGTCCCACATCCTGCTCTATCTGTATGATACCACCCTGTGTCTGTTATGTGGCATCCTTTCGATTATGTATTTCCCACCTACCAATTTCTCTTCTTTCATTTTCCAACAGCTCACCAATACTTCTTTTCTTAAATAAAAACAAAAAATGAGGACTATTTCCACAAAAAAATGCCCATGCCTCTCTGTTCCTCCCTCTCACCTTCATTTCCTGTCTTCCATAATGTGTGCCCCTCTTCTTTAACATCACCTAACTTTTACAGTCCTATCTCTCCTACTCCATGGGGTATATGTATTGCATGTGTCCCTTCCACATATTCCAGTCCTCACTGCATTTTAGATAAACAATTACTATGATGCTGGTATCACAGGTTCATAGGTTCATAGGTAGGTACTAGGCTATCAGCCCTAGGGCCCATACAAGCCTAGCCTAAAAATGTACCCTGGCTTTCGCCACCCAAGAAAATTATTTTCCTGTGCCCTTGTCGAGCAGAGCCACAGAAGTGATCCCTGGGGTGAATTTCTCATTTCCCATCCAATCATCAGGATTTTTCTTGAAGAGTGCTAATGAGGAGCTCTGTTTGACATAGATAGGTAGTCTGTTCCAGAGTATGGGAAGTCTCTCGGACAGGAATCTATCCCTCCAGCATGTTCTGTTTTTTGTGGTGACAAGGTTAAGGTCCCTAGAGCGTGTAGCTCAGAGGGATTGGGATTTCTTTAAGTTGAGCATGTCCAACAGCTCTGGGTTTGACATAGCTTTGTATGCTAGGCAGAGATCGCCCCTGAGTAGGCGATATGCGATAGAGTAAAGCTGTAGTTTTTTGAGACGGTCTGCATAGGGCATATGTTTGAGGCCAGTAATCCTCTTTGTGAGGTATTTCTGTGGTCTTTCCAGTTGTTGTAGATGTTTTGTGAGGTACATACCAAAAGGGGTGTTGTACTCTATAACAGGTACAGGTCTAATGAGTAATGAGTAGAGGGGAAAAATGACCTCTTTTTTTCTAGATGAGAATCCTTTTGTGATGAGATGAGCCATGTAGAAGGATTTCCTGACCACTGTGGCGATGTGATTATCAAAGGAGAGACTACTGTCCACCTGTGTCCTAAGGCCTCTTATCACATTTTCGGCATTAAGTAGACTACCAGCTATGTGGTAGTTCATGGGGACAGAGTTTTTACCAAAGGGGATGACAATACACTTTTTGGCATTGAGCTTCAGGCCATGGCTTTGACACCAGGTATCTGTCTCATTGAGGCCCTTTTGTAGTTTGTCCACATCGTTAGGAGTTTTGATTATGGCTCCTAGTTTGCAGTCATCTGCAAACTTTGTTAGCCAAAGACCTTCTGTGTATCACCAATTTTTTTTTATGTCCTGCACTATCCATCAGAATCTGCAAATCTGTTATGATGCCAGTAATGTGACATTTCATGTTACATAACTATATTTTTTTTATTGTGCTATGCTTTGGAATCTGCAGAACTGCAATAGTATACCAAACTGTAGTTTTGCTTATTTCCATGTGCTTGTCATATAATGTAGATAACTACAGTTGCACTCAATTTAATTTTGCTAATTTTTCTGCTGCTCAGTAGCTACAGTATACTTCTTCGATAACTACACATTGCATTTAATTTCATCAACATATTATATAGTTTAACAGCGATTTTGAATGTTACCTGGTTCATTCCACAGACTAGTGTTCAAGTTGTATGAGATTTTTGATATCAAAGAAATTTGACATATTAGACATATAGGTCTATAGTTCCTGGCATCTGTGGTTGGGCTGTGTTTTATGAAGGGACATGACATAGCAGATGGTGATCTGACTATTCAAAATCAAAAGAATGTTAAGCAAATTGGAAATAAATGATAATAATAATAATAATCCATATGACCAAGGTGTGTCAAGCACCAAGGTGATCTTTTCAGAGATGAGTTATGCCTCATGTAGAAATTTCAGCAAGTGTGAGCAACAGAAAAGACATGGCTGTACTTGTCATACATCTATCAGTATTAAGTATAACTAGCACTCAGAGAAGTCAGTTACCGACAAAACAGCTGCAATATCAGTATCGGTTATTATATTCAATGGTCACATCTCTGACTGAAAAGATGTTTAAGAAGATTTATAGGACTCAAGGTAAAAGAAAATGCTATCAAACATATGGTATGTATTACCAGTAGTCTAAAAAAAACAGGAAGACTAGGAAATAAAAGGTTTTGCATTTTCTCTTCCCAGCTGTGCTTACAAGGTACAATACCATTAGAAGAGTCCATGCAACATAGGTTCATAGGTTCATAGGATAATAGCAGGCTATTGGCCTGGAGGCCCTTATAAGTCTAGCCAAGAATTTTGCCTATGTCCCCACAAAGTCAGCACCCACCTGTTTCCCCTATCCAGCAGGGATACAGGTGGGATCCCAGCGGTGTATTTTTTGTTTCCCATCCAGTTGTCCAGGTTCCTCTTAAAGAGGGCTAGAGAGGTACTCCGCTTGACATGGATATGGAGTCTATTCCACAGATGGAAGAGTGTTTGGGACACAAATCTATCCTGCCAACAAGTTCTATCAATGTCACAGACTAGGTTAAGGCCTTGCATATGGGTTACATGAGTGGAGTTTGACTTACAGATATGCAGCAACTCCATCAAGGCTGAGTCTGAGATGGCCTTGTATGTCAGACACAGGTCACCTCTGAGCCATCTGTACAAGACTGAGTAGAGGGACAGAGCTTTTAGCCTATCTCTATAGGGTAGGTCTTTGAGACCCTGCATTTTCCTGGTCAAGAAACTCTGTGGTCTCTCCAGCTGCTGCATGTGCTTGGCAAGGTACATGCTAAAGGGGGTATTGTACTCAATAATGGGTCTGATAAGGCAAGAGTAAAGGATTGTTATGACCTCCTTGTTCCTGGATGAAATACCCATACTTATGAGGTGGGCCATGTAGAAAGCCTTCCGTAGAACAAAGGCAATGTGGTGGTCAAAAGTCAGGCTGCTATCAACCTGGGTGTCCACATCCCTCACGACTAACTGCATGCTTAGTACATTGTTATTAATATGATAATTAGTGGGGAAACCATTTTCCCCAAAGGGGATAATGATGCATTTCTTGGCATTCAATTTGATGGCATGCTTCTGGCACCAGTCATTAATTTGGGTAAGGCGCTCTTGGAGTATGTTCACATCAATAGGGGAATTTAAGACAGCACTCTGCTTGCAATCATCTGCAGAATTGGTCAGCCACAGACCACTGGTTTTGACTTGCAACTCAGAAAAGTATATTCCAAACAGTAGTGATCCCAAGACTGATCATTGGGGTACATGCTTGTTACAGGTCTACTACTAGAGGTGGCTTCTCTGGTAACATATGAGTTGATGTCTATCTTTAAGAGTTTTTATATTATGCCCAAGTGGGGAATTGTGCTAAAGGCTTTGGCTAGGGCAAGGTAGGGAGTGTGCACCATCTTGCCCTCATCCATGGCATTGGTGACTGTTTTGAACAGTTAATAGGCCTGATTTCATTTGACAAAATCAAACTGTGGGGTCAAGCATTTGGAGGTTGCCATTGTTCTTATTAATAAGGTCCATGATAATCCATTCCATGGCCTTGCAGATCAGGCTAGTTAGACTGATGGGTCTGTAATGGCCTGGGTCAGTGGACACACCACCTTTGTGTAGAGGGATGACAGTGGATATCTTACATTTGGCTGGGATGAAGCCAGTGCTCAGGCTTTGGTTCAATAAAGTGCCTAATGGATCTGAGACCTCATGCCTGAATTCATTTTATATACAGCCAGGATGTTGTCACGTCACATGGAGACTGTATTTTTGCCTTTGAAAGGGCATTAAAGACCTGTTCCCTGATGATGATGAGAGAGGGGGCAGGTGCTGGGGATGTCCTGGTTTACTGATGGGGGAACAGGGTGGGTGAAGATTTCACCGAACCTGTCTGTCAGCAGGTTGGCTGTATATACAGCTTTTGTGTATGTTGTGTTCTTGATCACCAGTTCAGAGCAGATTTGCGCATTACCTTTGAGATTTTTTGAGATTGCCAATGTATGTGAAGAAAGCAATCTGACTGTCCTTAGTGGATGTGGCCAATTTGGACTCCAAGTTACAAATAAATAAATAAATATGGTCAGTAGTGAAATTATGTTAGGCTACATATCACATTTTAGATTTTAGAAGTTATATTTTATGAATGTTTTAATATATAAATGTATCACATATTCAGTATATTTATTGGTTTTAAATATTTGTTCATAAATAAATTTTGTAATAACTTGAAATGTAAAATAGACAGAGGGACATCTCAAGGAAAAAAGGTGGAAAAGTTCATACTAATGGTGAATGTTACTGAAATTCATTATCATTGGTTAATTGATAAATTGCTCATTACCCACAAGGTTTAAAAGCAATGCAATATGAGTTTTTAAAATGTCTGATGAAGGCTGGTATTACACAGCCAAAAGCGCTTACCATCTTTTGTAATAAAACTTTGGATATTATCCGTTGGTAGTCCGACACTTGTCATTGTGCTGCTGGTTTCTTGTTCATAGTTTGTGGTTGGTTTTTGTGGTTATCAGTTTTATGGTATCCGGTAGCACGCAAGAGGTGGACACAATGGTCACAAGAACTGAGTTTGACAAACTACAACAGTCGGTTGTTAGTTTAACTCAATTAATACAACAAATGTCTGGAAATAATGGAGGTTCAAGGTTACCGAATTTTAATAATAATAGAATGGACAGTGTTGATAGTACTTACAGCATCCCACCAGGACAATTGCCATTACAGGAAAGGGATGAGTTGCCAAATACTGATATAGTTTTTAATGATAATGAATTGCAGCAATGGCTTAACCAAGTGAAATGTAACGATGGTCATAGGAACTCTAATACACCAACTTTTTCATCAATGGTAGATGAGTTCCATGATCTTGTATGGCGTTATCGTAAATTAGTGCATGAAAATTCTTATTTTAAAGAATGCATTAAAAGACAACAAATTCCTAAGGGCCTGAGATATTGGAAATATCCTACAGGCTTAAAGGAAAACAATGCACTTCACAAGGAGCTATTACAACTATTTGATCGGCAGGGGTGTGAGTTCCTACAAGTCTTAACAAAACACAATGTAACAGAAATGGATGAGCTCAATACACAAATTCAAGGGTTGGATATCAAGATCAAACAACAGTCGGCATTTAATGCATGCCAGAATCAGTATTTGGAAGTTTTTACCCAAATAGATAAACACAGTAACATCGTTGTGGAGAGAAAAACCCGAAAATTGGAAAGAGACCGAGTGGATTATTCCAAGGGGCTGGCTTATCCGAAACCATCGCGAGGCCAATGGCGTAAAGAATCTAAGGATAATACCTTCCAATTTGAGGATGACAAAGGCGGGCAAGTGCAAGATAAAGAAAACAGTAACAACCAACAGCTCCCTTTAGAGAATGGCAGTTTGCGCCGTTCGGAGCGGCTTCGCAACAAAGACAATTACAGGATGAGGAACAACAGTTTGCGAGCATGGAGGAAGCAGAGGACAGGCTCACGGAGCAACTTCAACTAGATACAGTAAGTTTGGCCGATTACGAAAACAATTCCAATGCATATCAGCTCATTTCCAATACGAAGGGGGATTTTCACATTTATAATTATAGTGAGGCTCTTATCACTACTGAGCAAGCGAACATATTCAGTAAAGGCCTCACTTTTGTCCCAAAAAGAAGGGCAAAAATGACTGAAATTATTACAGAGCTAAAACTTTTTACTAGAAAGATCAATTTAGCGGTGTTACATCAGCAAGCTCCATGTATGGAACATAATAATTTTTTACGTATACCTAGTATCATAAATCCACCTCTCCATCCTAAAATAAAATTATTTGAGGAAATATGTGAACTCGACTTTAGGCATCACATTCAATTCAACAACAAAAAAGACAAAACAATGTCCACCAACTTTACGAAGATTCAAAGTGACAAGTTAAATGAATTAAAAACTAATGGTAATATTCGGGTTATGCAACCGGATAAGGGAGGTGGACTTGTTATAATGAATTTGTTTGATTATAACCAACAACTTACAAATATATTGTATGATGCAGCATATATGGAAGTTTCAATCAATGAAATTAATATTTCTTATTCTAGAATCGATTATACTCTGGAAGACATGCTGTGGCAAGGACAGATAACTAATCAAGCATTTTTATATATGCAAGTGAAATATCCCAAGATTCCTATAATGTTCGGAGCTCCTAAATTACATAAAGACCTGCAAAGTCCACCAATGCGTCCTATAGTAGATACAGGTGGTTCAAAAACATACTATATAGCTAAATATATTGATAGAATATTAAAAGAAAAAATAAAAAGTTTAGAATATATTTGCAGAGATTCTTGGGATTTTCTCACTAAAGTAAACATCTTAAATATTAGGAATGTTAATGATATCATGTTTATCACGGTGGATGTGAAAGATTTGTTCACTTGTATACCTCACCAGTTAGGCATCACCTGGTTTTCTGATTTTTTCTTTGAAATCATACCAGTGCCCCAAGATGAGCTCAATGCTCTGGTGGATTTATTAGAACTGGTATTAACCAATAATTACATTTTTCATGATGGGCAATATTTTAAACAAATTAAGGGGGTAGCGATGGGCTTTCCTGTGGGCACACTGTATGCAAACACTATCATGGCAGTTTGGGAAAATAGATATTTATTTTCATCAGAATGTATGCAATATGTAGAGCTATATAGTCGATTCTTGGATGATTTGTTCTTCATTTGGAAGGGACCAGCTGAATTGGTTGAGCTATTTATAAAATACATCAATGACACGACTGAATTTTTGTCTTTCACTTATGAAGTAGGAAATGATAGCATAACTTATTTGGATATTCACTTACAGAAGGATATAATTCACAATTCTCTAAAGGCTAATATATATCGTAAAAAACTTACTCTAACAAATTTTTGCATTTTGATAGTAATCATCCTCGATATGTAAAAAAAGCGGTTTTGAAAGGTCAATTGGTTCGAGCCGCACGCATGGTTACAAAATATGATGAATTTGTGGATGAATGCCAATTCATAGCAAATATGTTTTTAAATAGAGATTATCCACATCAATTTGTTGATGGAATACTCAATGAAGTAATAATAAAAAGAACTAATGGGTATTATAAACCATTGTTAGAAAATACAGCAATTGATAATGTCAGTCAGCAAGAAATCACAGTTTTCAATCAATGTACAGTAATAGCACAAAACAACAATTGTAGTAAGTCCAATAGTGCTAGTAATGATAGACATGTCACAAAAGGTAACTTGGCATTTGTAACTACTTATACACAAGATTCTGAGTTTATTAAAGGCTTGGTTATGAAGAATTGGGCATTATTTAGGGGTGACACCCAATTGGAAAATATATTTGGAATGCAGCCTTCAATTATATATAAAAGGGATAAAAATTTAAAGGATTGGTGTAATACCTGCTCAACGTCATATAGTCTTAATAATGGAGGTATGAGGAAATGAAACATGTGCAATTATTTTTCATATATTATAGAAAGTGAACAAATTTATATTAATGGAATGTTGTTAAAAGTAAAAGGAAAATACAATTGCAATACCTCTGGAGTAGTATATGCTGCAATATGCGAACAGTGCGCGGCCTATTATATAGGAAAGACTGAGCACAAATTAAAACAATGCATATATGAACATGTTTATGACATCAGCAGGAAATCAACTAACAACGCTTTATTCAGGCATATAATGCATAATCATACACACAAATTTGGTTTCACAATATTGGAACAAGTACGGCCATCACCTAGAAGAGGTCCATGGAAATTAATATTAGACTCAAAAGAATACTGGTGGCAGATTTATTTGAATGCCACACAATTCCCAGGACTAAATAATTCCATCTCGATTACTAGCATATTAAAGCTTAGAGCTTTTAATAGGTGATGGGTTTCCTATCCAGTATTCATGTATATATAGGCTTAATCAAAAAATAATTAAAATTTATAAGTTAATTAAAATTCATAAGTCAATATATATGAAAATATGCCTGAAAAAAGAGGTAAAATAAAATAAAAATAAAAATAAAATAAAACAAATAAATAAATAAATAAATAAATATGGTCAGTAGTGAAATAATTGTAGGCTACGTATCACATTTTAGATTTTAGAAGTTATATTTTATGAATGTTTTAATATATAAATGTATCACATATTCAGTATATATGTTGGTTTTAAATATTATTTCATAAATAAATTTTGTAATAACTTGAAATATAAAATAGACAGAGGGACACCTCAAGGAAAAAGGTGGAAAAGTTCATACTAATGGTGAATGTTACTGAAATTCATTATCATTGGTTAATTGATAAATTGTTCATTACCCACAAGGTTTAAAAGCAATGCAATATGTGTTTTTAAAATGTCTGATGAAGGCTGGTATTACACAGCCGAAAGCGCTTACCATCTTTTGTAATAAAACTTTGGATATTATTCATTGGTAGTCCGAAACTTGTCATTTTGCTGCTGGTTTCTTGTTCATGGACTCCAAGTTAGCCTTAGAGAATTATTTCACCAGTGACCTTATTTGCTTGTTCAGACAAAAGAGAGATTGTTTCTAACTTGGCACCTGCTCCTTCTTGGCCCTGGGCAGCATTTTTTTTCCTTTTATTAAAGAGTTTGTTTATTGCTACTGTCCACCAGACAGGTTTACTCTTCCTTGAGGAAGATGATTTGATCTTGTTAGGTATTGCTGAGTCCATACAGCTATGTAGGTGCTCATATAGTTTTTATGTAGGCTTGGACATTAGTGCTAGTTTCAACTGAAGGGATGGTGGCTGTAAATTCCTGGTCTCAGGAGTTTGTAGTCAGCTTTGGAAAAGTTTTTTTTTTTGTTTGATCCTGACCGGGGGGGATGTTGACTTCAAAAATGATTGCTTTATGGTCAGATCTTACCAAGGAGGATGACACTGTAGGAATGCTAGAGTGGCTAGTCATGTTGGTTAGTACCAGGTCCAGGAAATTTTCACCTCTCATGGCGGTGTTGACTCATTGATCAAATGCATTGGCATTGCCAAATTTGAGGAATCTCTTGGTGTTCATGTTTGGGCTACAACAGGTCTTCCACTTTATGGTTGGGTAGTTAAAGTCACCCAGGATCAGGGTAGAGGGTGGAATCTTGATGGATTCAAGTAAGTCCAAATAGGTGGAGTTGGTATCCTGAGTCATGGTTGGGAGCCTGTTGTTAAGAGACTTGAGTGTGTACATGATATGGTGGATTCTAGCACCTGACAAGCAACTTACCATGACTTCTCCTTGTCTAGTCTGGTGAAGGGCACATCTGTGTGCCTCAAAGTAGAGTCTCCTATGACTAGTATGTTAGAGTTGTGGTTGGGCCTTAGAGGTTGTGAAACACAGGTGTGTGTACTGTGAGTGGTGGTTGGTGGTGTGGGTTGTGATGTGCATGTGTGTTTTTGATTTGAAGGTCTCTTTGTTTAGGTATGTTTTTGTTGAGAACTTCTACATATGTAGGAGTGTGTTGTACAGGTCTGGGAGGTGTTATAGATGTGGTGTTTGTACTGTCTGAGCAGACAGTGCCAGATGCACTGGCTTGTGACTCAGACAGTAAGGATTCTAGGTTCTTAATGTAATTGCATCTCTCACATACTGAATTCCTAGGTGGCAGTAGTAGAGGGTTTTCCATGCACATGAGGCAGTTGCTACACTGTCTCAGGATGCCAATATTGATCAGACTAACAGGAGAAACCATAGGAAATTGTTCATCCATGGTTGTTAGTACCTGTGGAAGAGAGGTCAGGGATAATACAGTAGCTGCAAGGGTGGATGTCACTTACACAGGAGTGCTGGTAAGGACAAAATGCAGCTGAGATACCTCACAAAGGGTTAAAACTGCACAGAGGCAGTGTGCAACATGCAAACAAGCACAAACCCATGCAAATGCAGGATTTAAATATCACAAAAATGAAAGTAAAATAGAAACATTGGAATTGACCAATGAAGCCTTGCCCCTGAACTCATAGCTAAACACTCTATGCCAGACCAGTTCTAATCTTTTCACTTACTCCCACTAAGTGCAGGCAGGCCCCAGCCAACACAAGATGGCATAGCAGGAAACACAGGCATCACATAACAGATCTGGATACAGCAAAACCTGTAATCAGACAATGCTAAAGATATTTAAACTCTGTTTAGGTTGATTTAACACAGGAGAACAGATACACACTTAAATACAACAGTAACAAAGAAGAGCAAACTGGTTTAAACAAATTAACCATTTAACCAATAAAAAAACTCAAAACCGAGCCCTGTTCCAGCAGCCTTCAATCAGATGAGTTCTAACTGCAAACTCCTGCCACTAGGGTGCAGATGAACCATCTTCAACAAAAGATGGCCTGGTTTAGTGCTCAAGTTATACAAACAGAGCTAGACTCAACAGTTCTGAATCTAGTTTATGGTACAGCAAACACAGAGCACCGATTTCAGAAAGAAATAGTTCAAATAAGCAGGCACAATAAGCTTTAAACCAGCAATTCCCAACTCAGAAGGGCAGAATCTATCTTTTCCTCCCACAAGAGTGCAGACCACATACCTTCTTCATGTAAAATAACTGGCCTGAAGTCCAAGTGCTTAAACCAAACTAAGACACTTTTAGAATAACAGACACACTAAGCCTTCAACTAGCAATTCCCAACTTAAAAGGATGTAAGCTACCTTTCCTGCTACAAGAGTGTAGACCACAAACCATCATAATGTAGAACAACTGGTCTGAAGTCCAAGTGCTTAAAACAAAAGGCTTTGAATGACAGTTACAATTTAATCAGGCTACTAACAAACAGTACTAACTGCAGAAGAATAAATGCAATACAATACTTTTAAGAACAAGCAGCAAAAGCAAAATAAAGTAAAAAGCAGGAAGAAACACAAATACAGTAAAAGCAGATGAATAAAATGCAAATTGTCCTTTTTTAGGTTAAGTGTGAATAGAAGAAACAAGATAATTCAAGGCTGAGAAAATAAGGGGGAGGGCCTTTCCCAAATGATCTCTCTCTGCTCAGTAGAATGAGCTGATAAGATATTGAGATGGCACTGTGAACAGTGTCCAAAATGAGATTTATAGTAGGGGTGGGCAACTCGAAAGCCACCAAAAAATGCAGCTAGAGATCATCATATTCAAAGCAAGCAGGCCAACAAGCAGGCCAAAGACTTCAAGCTAAATAGAGTTATTTCTAAATAAAAGAGCAATGCTGTTTCTTAGCTCCCCCTCTAATTAACTGGTGTTATTCACAGTTCGCAAAGGAATTCTTTGGTAACTTTTTTTAACTGACCCTAGCCAATAACTGTTAAAACTCTCACAGAACATAAAGCTTAAAACAAAGCAAATGTAATACTAGAATAAGATACAAAATAGAAGCGATCAAGCCTGAAATGAAGAGCTACAATTCAAAATAAAATGGAGCCAGAGATCAGCCATATTTAGAGCAAATAGGTCAGCAAGTAGGCCAAACAAACACGTAAGCGAAATAAAGATTTTTCTAAATAAAACAGCAATGTTCTTTCTCAGTCCCCCACACACACACACACACACATACACTAATTAACTGGTGTTATTAAGTTATTAACAGTTTGAAAAGGAATTCTTTGGTAACTTTTTTTAACTGACCCTAGCCAATAACTCTAAAAACTCCTAATTGTAATACTAGAATAAGCTACAGAATAGAATTTGTCAAACCGTAAATGAAAAGCTTCAATTCAAAATAAAATGTAGCAAGAGATCAGCAATATTCAAAGAAATCAGGCCTTCAAGCAGACCAAGCAAACACTTGACAGACCCTGTTAGATTTATTATGAAGATGTGACTGAATAATACATTGTTATTTGGTACTTGTAAAAATACTAACTGCAATATCTGTTTGTAAATGTGGCATGCCATATGCTACAATACTCTCCTAGCCATACCAGTAAAAGAAGAGGTCATCACAGGACAAAGAGTTACAGGAAACACTGAAACCTTAAGATGCCATTTATAGAATCAGAGATGGTCACTTTTGACAGGCCAATTGAAGGCAGTTTCTACATTTAGTCATCATATGTGCATTTCTGATATTTTAGCATTAATCAGCTACAGCCTTTAAGGCATTTCTGTTCCCTTGATCAGGACTACAATCAGCACTTCCCTAACCCTTTAAAATGTCTTTTATTTTATAATGCAGAACCTACTGATTGCAGATTATTACACAAAATCAGCAGATGAAAACCTTTTATGCTCCTCTTAACATAGCACATGATGTGCTTTAGAAGTGGAAATGTACTTCATAGTTCTGTATTCTAAAAATCAGTGACTGTTCACAAAAGTCAGGACTCATAAAGAAGTCTCAAACTTAAGAAGAAGAAAAAATGTAATTGTATTCAGCTTAAAAATCAAAGGAACCAAATGAAATGCATGGTTTGCCAATAAGTCTTTAAAAAAATCTTAAATGGCTAGACTGAATGGTATTTACAGGCTAAACGAGGGCAAAGGTGAAATCACTTTACTATAGAAGCAAAGCAAGATACAATAGTACAGATCATTTGGTATGGCATATGATATGTAACAATGTTGTAATTAATTAAGTAAATGAATATTTGCTAAGCACCCAGCATTCATCAAATCAGAGAACTCAAGGCAGTATATACTAAGCTCAAAGGGTAATAATCCATAAGGGCAATATCAGATAAGTGTTGGAGCACTGGCCAGGTGGTGCTGTGGTAGGGTTTCTGCCTGTGATACTTGAGACCTGAAATACAGTAGTGACAAGGCAACTGGAGGCCTGGCTTGGTGGGGGCAGTCTAAGCAACCTATGGCCTGCTTGCATTACTTAAGAGACAGATGTGTTTTAATGTGATAACATATTACTCATTAGTGGAGGCTGAAAATCAATATTAGGCATATGTGTGCACTCAGAGGGTGGTGAATGTTAATGCATCATGACTAGGAAAACCTATGAGGATCTGCTTATATTATTGCATGTCCTATCCTTAGAAAACTTTAGGCCATACAAAAAAGTCCCTGTGGTTAGAAGTAGACGGTGGAAGGCATCTTCTCTCCTGTCCCACTGAAGATGGATAACTGCAATGCCAAGGTTGGAAAACTTGCTCTTGGATAGCCAGACAGTTGGGTGGAGGATTAGGAGAAAAGAAAGGATGGACCAGTAACAGGTAGTCATCCTGGTCAAAGGGGCCAAAAGATTTAGGAAAATAAAAGAAATGTTAGACAAATGATGTTTAACTTGTGACCCAAGTAATATGTGAAACAGTATCTGTGAGTATAGATGGCCTACATTTTAATGTCTTTTTGAAAAATTCCCATAAACAGCACAGTTCTCACAGTTCAATAACACATTCTCATACATACATACATACATTTCTATTTATTCTTTGTTAAACTTGACTTTTAATAATCATACCATCATCTATCATGTCATTTCCCTTCATAAAGGGGCCCCACCACACATCTCAGGAACTTATCCACATGTATTATTTTCAAGGGATGTATGTCATTTGACTGAGTTTTCACAAACTTGAAATTCATATTGACACAAAAATGTTATTGAATTTCTGAAAACTCGAGGATTAAAAAAACAAAAAAAAACCCCACTAAAATCTATCTTTTTTACATTTTTGAAGGGAAGCAAGCCCCCTTCCACCCCCCATACCCCCTGCAACCAATATATACCAACTCTGAGATCTCACTACATTGAGGAAAATGGTAAATTTCCCAATCCTCACTGTACTGCAATCTCCATTCATAAGCTTCGAGTTTTCAGAAATTCAATCATATTGTCTCACCAATATGAATTTTTAGTTTCTAAAAACTCGATCAACTGATAGAGATCCTTTTCAATATCAGCCTGGAAAATATAATATGTAAAAATATGAGAATACAATGTTCAACAGATGCAATTAGGCAATCGTTAGTAGTAGTATATACCATTCAGTGTAAATGCTATAAAATTCTGTAAGAATCATGCATGCAAGTTAGTCAGCTTATTAGTGGGTCACAAAGTGACTGATATGATTAAATTCTATTATAGCAGATTTTTGTGCTCTATATTTTTAAAGTTGCTCAAGCAATGATAGTCTAGGTTGAAACCGACAGAACAGCAGAGAACAGAAACAGTGTTTCATGAAGTCATCAAAAACTGAAGGAAGATATTAGCAAATTACTTTAAAATTCCACATTAGGTTTAGTATGTTTTAATATTTATGTAAGTATCACTGCAGAGGAACTGAAAAAAAGGTTTTCTCGCTACAGACTAAAAATGATTTGCAACAAGTCAATATTGGGTAGAAAGTGTTATGACTAAGAACCAGGAGCTGGCATAACTTAATACCACTGAATATTCAGATCAGTAGAGCAGAATCGCTAACATAACTTATGAATATAGTATATAAATATAATGGGAATGCAAGATCCACATAACTGGGGATATTACACAGCTGTATATCTTTCTGTTGGCCTACAAATAAAACCAGAAGATGGAACATATTAACCAGTGATGAATATGCTTTGATGGAGAAGCGCCCATTCAGCTTTCCTAAACATAACATTTAAAAACCATCACAACCATCACAAAATAAACTGCGTAACTAATACTCTTGCTGTATATTCAGCTAATATGAATATTTACAGAATCATCCTAAAATGATCTAATTAAAACAAACTTGTTTTTGGAAATTTTCTTTTTATCTTTAGTTTGTATTTCCACAGAGCACAACAGAACCAAATGCAGTCCAAAATGGAACAGTTGCATAGTTAAGTTCATGTGTAATTCATGAATTTTTACTTCCTGTCTTGCATAGGTTTCAACCTTCCAAATCCTAAATGAGAAACACTACCTCTCACAATGTAGAACAAATGGGCAAAATGTGGAACATTTACTGAAAACTTACTAATATCTTCAAATAGGAAGCTCAGGGAATGGTTAAAATGTAGTATTTTTACTTATAGAACAGTTATTTTAATAAGTTAATAGGACAGTTCAATTTGCCATGAAAATTAGTTAAAATAATTGCTAATGGTGAATGGGTGACATACCCTTTCAATGAGAAGCATAAAACTTTTATTACCCCAAATGAGTAACATTCTTCGTAATGAGGTACACTTGAGAGATATTCTGTCATGAGATCATGTTCTGGATTAACTAGAAATAACTACTATAGCTGGTTCTGTCCCTGACAACCAAAATTGGGTGCTTGGATACTGGCTGTCCTAGTATCACAGATATGTAAAAAGCAGTATATCTACTGGTAGCTGAGGTAAAACTCCTAAAATAACAAGACACTAAAGAATGCAACCCTGATTTCTGTTTTCACTAACAAATTGCTTCCATTGTGATTTCTGAGTGCATGCCAGCAGTGATTCCCTTTTTTTGGGAAATGTCTTCCTTCTTCCTACAAGTTATTGTGAATGTGTTGTTGATATATATAAGTATGGAGGTTTGGGGGGTTGCCGTTATGTGACACCTCTGCACTGGCCCAGTAATCAAGCAGCCTCAATCCTCACCACTGGCAACAGTGGTGAACATGCACACTGGAAGGATGACAAGTACACACACAGTAAATTGCAATTTCTCTTGATCACACAGAGATCATAGTCAGTCTGGGGCTGGTTTCTCCCTCCTTCTCCAGATCCCAAATAAGACTTTCCACTGGCACAGCTATAGGGTTGAGATCTCAGCTGAGTGGTCAAACCAAGATATCCAGTACCCTCTCTGTCCAACCAGTGCTTCATGTCCCTGCCCAAGTAGTTGACACACAAAATCTTTGTGATTTTATTTATACACACACACACACACACACACACACACACACACACACACACACACACACACACACACACACACACACACAAAATCTTGGGAAATGCTGGCATAGGTTTACTAGCTATGACCCCTTCTGCCCAGACTATAAAGGAGTTTCCACTGCCAACAGCCACTACTTATCAGCTACTTTAAGGCCCTTAACAAAGGGCATCCAATCCTACTGTGTAATGTTACTATTAATCCAAATTGTAGTTTGACCAAGAGCAAGGCTATTTAAGAGTGATCTACACAGTGTCACCAAATAGATATGCAACTACTCTAAGAACTTAAATATCTCTAAACAGACCAGCCACAATTAAACATTTTAAATATATTTAATAATAAATAATAAACAAACAACACTGCAGGACAGTCTCACATAGATAAAGAAAACATATAAGCTACACTTTACTATGTTTCTATCTGAATCTAAAAAAGTTACTATGCCCTAGAAAATTACTTACAGCAAGGCAAGTGAAGAATGTGATGAGTGGATGTTGTTGTCAGGTCAAAAGACAGATACAAAATTCACAGTCTCTCTCTGAAAGAGTTCTTAAATTAATATCAAATATTACTGCTGGGTTAGCTTGGATGAAATCACTTTTGTCACCTGACTCCAGTTCCCAAGCTAATCCCCCTTTGTCTGAAACTAACAGAATTGTAGTACCTCTCTGTGAAAAATGCATATCTCTCAGATGTTTGCAGATCCTGGAAGTCATAAAACAACAAAACACTTCTACAGTTTAAACCTAGTAATTACTTCTCTTTCAAGACAATACAAAAAACTTCTAGCTCTAGACATTGTGTCTGCTACTGCACTGAAACTGAGAGATAGCATCTTTGCTTTATGGCTCAGCAATTATAAAAAGCAATTTAATTTCAACTATCTTCTCTGAACTATTTTCAAATTCACCTTCTGTTTTCTAGTTTCCATTGAATATATACATCTAAACAGTCACAATAGTGCATGTACATAGGGCATGCTGTGGTTACATTTTAGCTCAGTACTTTACACACACTTCTGTATAAATCAATATTCACAAATGACAGAATTGTTTGCAAAATTCCCGATAACTAGGCTGGCAGTGTAACACCTTACATCAGGGATAGAGAGGGCTTGTCCTTTCTGCAAAACACTTGCACTTTACTTTCTCACCCTTTTGTGTTTTGGTCATTAGTTTTCAGTAATTCTATTTTTGATGGATTTGCTGCTCTGCATTTCATAGTAAAACTGTAAAAAGCATATGGACCAGTGACTTTTAAGAAGCTTGACAACAGTCTTACCATGTTAACATTTACAGATATCATTGCAATAAGCTAATTCTTTTTATTATTAGAGTTGAAGATTGTAGGCCATTAATACTGTCTGGCAAATGATATTCTATGTATTTATTTCATTGTAAAGTACTGTTAAGGATAAGGATAGATCTTTTAAAGGAAATCATGTATGAGCATGGAGTATATTACATTATTATATTGCAGAAAGAATGGTAATAAATTACAACACCGGCAAATTGTTGTTCAATGGTTATTAGATTTATTGAAAAATAAATTAGACACAAGAAGTATTGCACCTAGTAGTGGACAATAAACAGAGAATATAGATGGTGTGTGTGTGTGTGTGTGTGTGTGTGTGTGTGTGTGTGTGTGTGTGTGTGTGTGTGTGTCTGTGCGCTCGGGGTGATGGGGTTACTGTACATAAATGAGAGACTTGAAGATAGATCACATCTTCACATCTTTATAAGTGAAGCAAACAATAAGTGTGAGGATGCAGGAAAGAATACTCGACTATCATTATGTTTTAATTGTGCGGCATAGCAAATGAAAAGTGATTTGTCTTCTCTAGTCTACAGCCTGTAGTCTCTTACTTATGTTCAGTAACCCCATTTTAATTCTTTTTTCAGTATATTAATGTAATACACTCCATGCTCATCCATGGTTTAACAGTATTTTAAAAAGAAAAAAATACTTGGAATATCATTTGTCAGACAGATGCAGCTACAGGACAACATAGTCTTCCTGAGATTCCCGTCTATATAATAGTGCTAGCACCATCCTTCCTCGACTCTTGGCAGTTTTGATAAAAATATGCAAGCAGGCAATTAGAATTCTGCAGCATGCTGGAAATGCAGGTACAATGTTGGCTATTAATAAACTATATAATGAAATATATAATGAAATTCAAGGGCCAAGTGTTGGTCATCATTCAAAGTGTGAATTAGCATTAATTTTTAATGTTATGTTTTGCTTTTCATTAAGATATAATTTTAAAGTGCATTGGTCATGTTCTGAAGAAGCTTTGGTGTACAATTAATTTATTTCTTAATTATACTTCCTGTGCTAAAGTTGCAATTGAATTTGCAAACAAGCAAGTTTATAGTATGTTGTCTGATTTTTATTCAAACTGTTTATTTCGTTTTTCTCTATAATCATACTTACATAATGATGTCATGGTATGTATTGAGTAAGAATTTTACATACAATTGCAAAGGATTGTGGGTACTCAAATACAACGTTCTTCTTTAGAAAAGCAGGTTCTTTCATTGTGGTTTCAGTACTACATTATCACATATGTTAATTTTCAATGCAGGTATTCCACCTACATGATGCAATTAATAACTTTTATTTGAAAGGAGTTAGAAACTCCTATTGATACACTCAGAATGGCAATACAGTAACCTGTACATTGATATATGTTTTTTGTTAAATAATATTGAAAAAGATTTCCAAAATGGCATGCAAAAATGATGCCAAAGAAGTAGCATTTGGTCATAGAGCTATAAATTGTATCCACTTGTAATATGCACAAAGATATTTGTATTTTCATATATTCAATAATTCTTAGATATCTGAAAGCAATTCTAAAACAACTGGAATTGACATTTAGAGGGTAGGAGCATATTTCATAGAAAGAATGCAAATTCTGGGAACAATACATGCAGGATAATGTTTTGGAAGAAGAACGAGGTTTAAACAAAGACAAGATTTGAATGAGCTATGTAATATTTGAATGACAATGAGTCGGTAGATTATGTGATATATAATGTGTGCAACTAAAAATATTGAAATATGGTATGCTTTCATTTATATACATGTACGATTGCTTATTTCATAACTGATAATCTAATAAAGATGCTTCTTGCTTAAAAAAATGGAAAGTTTTTGAACAATTCATGCAGAAAAATTATTTGGTGGAAGAATAAGGTGTAAGAGATGGCAGTCATTGAATAATTTAATGTTGCCTAGATTATATAGTAAATAACAATATATGAGATATATAGTACTTGTAAATGGAAGTTTGCCTGTATCATAAGTGATAATTCAAGAAGGTTTTTTTTTTAAAGATATCTTAAGGCAATTTAATCTTAAGTAATCTTAATGCTATATATACCTTGACAGCATCCATCCTAAGCCTATACCCACTTTCTCAGGAAGGGCTATGCCAGTGATTCTTTGTGTACATTTTTGGGGAATACAAAATAAAGGGAGCCAGCAGACTGTAGCATTCAATATTTATTCCAAAACTAGCTCAAAAGCATAGTTTAAAAATAAAAAAGCGGCAAAACAGACCGGTTTCAGCTGTAAAATTTACAAAGCCATCTTTAGTGCAGTTAAGACATGAAAACTTGCTCTCCTTTTTATAGCCACTAGGTGAGGCTCTAATTTAATGAATTAATTAACATTTCTAATTATACATACTCATTAAGTCCTGGTGAAAATAAACTATTTCGTTTACTGAATGCTACAGTCTGCTGGCTCCCTTTGTATTGTATTACTATCAGGTCTTTTTGGAGCCGTGCAGTTGCCGTACTTGCAGGGGCTGCTTGATCTATAGTTTACCTTCCTTCCCTTGCTGTTGGTCTGTGCCGTGCAGTGCATCAGGCACAGCTTAAACCTTATGTGGATGTATTTGGAATCATATCACTAGTGAGGCACACTGTTTTGGCTTTTTCCCTCTCATTTTTGTGGATTCTTATATTCTACTTCATTTATATGGCTGTGTAAGTGGCTACAAGCAAGTTTTCAGCTTGTCCTGCATGTTTGAACTGCTTTTTGGTTATTGGACATTGGGTTTTGTTAATAGAAGGGCTGGGGGAAGCCTTTCACAGATCGGAGGAACCCAGTGAGGTACACAAGAATGCGTCCTTTAACTTTACTGTGATAAGACAGAATTATTGGACAAAGGACAAACAAAGCAGGATGGCATCAGATTTTAAATAGTAAAGAAAATAAATTGATTATCGAACTGGGAGGTTTATTTTCACCAGGACTTAATGAGTACCTATAATTAGAAATGTTAGGACAAACATCGTTAAACTTGACACAGCATATAGCATTCCATAACAGCGATATAAACTGTAAGATGGCACGTAGTGCACTATATAAACATACACAGGTGGGCACATTTCATATACTTGGGTATTGACAAAGTAGTAGGATCAGATAAAACAATAGCATACAGACATAAGATTCTTACAAATAAAGAAAGAATGTGGATTGTAAATTTAGGAGCATTATTTAAACCAGGTCTAAATGAATACTGGTAGGAATATTTGCTGATTTTGACATTTTGAACTACTGATATTTTTTAATCAGACATGTATATATGAATATGTGCTTTTTTTTTAAATTATTTAAACTAAAGTGAAGATCTATGTATGTGTATTATATTATGTATATTATATAACTATATGATGTGAATATGTATGGTGTTTGATATACATCGGGTGATGGAAAGTAGTACTGTTTTATAATGGTGTTGCTTTAAGGGCAAAGATATAAAATAGGAAGTATACACTGATGACGGCATGAGGCAAAACCTTGGTTTGCTGGGTGTGGTGGAATATGTCTGCCATTAAAAGAATGGCTTGGCACTTTCCTGAGTGTTGTGTTTTTTTTTATTTTAGCCTATTTGGACTTTATTTAGAGTGCTGGAGTTTTGTGTTGGTTGGAATATGGATCCGAGCATGGGAAAGTGTATATATATATATATATATATATATATATATATATATATATATATATATATATATATATATATGGGTTCCCTATTTAATTTCAAAATATTGAAATCATGAATTTCAGTATTTTGAAATTATAATAGCGAAATCTTAAAATCTTGGAACACCAGAAGTGCGAAATTCAAAATCCCGAAGTATGGAGATTTTGAATTAGCACTTCAGGTGTTGTGGTGTGTGAATGGTAAGATGTGAGTTTAGGTATGTATGTATGTGTGTTGGTTAGGGACTTTAGTCTATGTCAGTGTGTGTTTTGACTGTGATGTGTGTGTGTGAGGGTATATACAATGTGTGGGAGTGAGTTACCTGGGTGTGTCTGATTGTGCGATCTTGGAGTTAGTGTATATATAAGTAGGGGGGGTGGTTCACGCAGCCCTCCACATGGGGGGTGCAGGGAGGATTGCCCCCCTGCTTATCTGTAGTGTAGGATATTATGTTTGAGTTGGGGGGGGTTGTGTGTATGTGTTTGTGTGTGCTGTATCTGTAGTGTACCTTCAGGATTTTGAATTTCGCGGTTTTAGGGTTTCGGAGTTTTGTGTGTTTGGCTATGTAATTTCGAAATACTGAAATTCGGGATTTCACTATTTCAAAATTATATAGTGAATCCATATATATATATATATATATATATATATATATATATATATATATATATACACACACACACACACACACACACACACACACACACACACACACACACACACACACACACACACACACACACACACACACACACACACACACACACACACACACACACACATACACACACACACACACACACACACACACACATATGTACATATACTCATATATAGGTTATTGCTCACACAAGGATAGATATAGTTAGACAGTGGTGATTGTGTTGTCCAAGACAGATTGGGAGTAGAAATAGTGAGTGGACCAGGCTTCAGGGTGTCAATTACAGTTGCATAGATGGTTGGTGAAGAGGTATGTTTTAAGTAGACTTTTGAAGGAGGGTGTGGAGTTTTGTAGACTGAGGTCAGGGTGAAGGTTGTTCCATATTTTTGCAATTTCATGGGCAAATAGTGATTCTCCACAGTTATTTTTGCATGTGATGGTTTCCATTAAGGCTTTGTTGGAGGACCGAGGTTGTCTATTTGAATTGTAGAAGTTTGGCATGCCTTAATGTCTTAACTCAAGCCATATCACCTAACTTCAACCAAATATCTTACTCATTCTCATTAAGTTAACCTTGTTCTCTACTCAGAGCCTGCTCTAATACATATAAGTATGCAAATATACCTCTTGTATCCTCACTAACATGGCGTTCAGCATGCCACTGCTATTGTTTTGTTTATGTAAATATTTCAACTTTAATTATATCTATAATGCCTCCATTTTATTGTATTCTCCATTATGTTTTGATTGTGCTCATGTATTCAGATTTCTATTGTGTCACTACAACCAGGACTGGGCATGATATTGGCCAGTTTTGGCCAGTGCTTTAAACCTGTAAACAAAATAAATAAATGCCTACACACTCATTAAATATTATAGTCTAAATAAACTAACAACAGCAAATTCATCAAATATTATCTTTATTGGAAACTGTCAGGAAGGTTGTTGGATCATTCCTTTTCTATGCTCTGTTATTTTGTACACATGCATACATGTTCATTTCAAATTGGTGATCCAAGGCAATATAATTACTGAGATCTGAAATACATTATTTGTTCTTAATGACATACATCTGTCTGCTGTTTTTTTGGGGGGGTATGTGGGTGCATGTATGCAAGTAGGCTAATATATGTCTGGGTATGTTAGCATTTCTTGCACCGCAGTGTCAACTCATCCTGAAACATGCCTTCTAAAAGATAGCCTGTCAAGTAGTATACATTTTGAAAATTGCTTCTGGTGTTTTGTATTGCACTTTTTTAATGAAATACTCATTAATGCGTTAATATCAGTCAGATTATATATATATATATATATATATATATATATATATATATATATATATATATATATATACACACACACACACACACACACACACACACACACACACACACACACACGGGTTCACTTTAAATAATCGAATGTTCAGAACATCGACGTTCTTATCATCGAGACCAGAACATCGATGTTCAGAACATCGAAGGGTTAAAGTGGAGGTGCCAGGTAAATGAGATTGTGGAATGTTGGGTATGTATGCAGGGCAGCAAGGTGCCCTGCATGTTGTGTGTGTGTGTGCCATCTGAGTGTTGACATTGCAGGTAGGGTATGGGAAATCTCCCGTCTAGTGCTACCGCATATAGTGGTAAATGGGAGATTTCCCTTACCCCATTGTAGTGGGATCTCGGAGTTGGAATATTAAAGTAGGGGGGTGTGGGGGGCACAGCCCCCCACATGGGGGGTTCAGGGGGTGAAGCCCTCCCTGCATAACATAGTGTTTGTGTTTTTTTTGTTGTTTTTATGGTTAATTTTGAACCTTCGATGTTCTGAACATCGATGTTCTGGTCTCGATGATAAGAACGTCGATGTTCTGAACATTCAATGATTCAAAGTGAATCCATATACACACACACACACACACACACACACACACACACACACACACACACACACACACACACACACACACACATATATATATATATATATATATATATATATATATATATATATATATATATATATTTATATACACACACACACACACACACACACACACACACACACACACATATATATATATATATATATATATATATATACACACACACACACACACACACACACACACACACACACACACACACACACACACACATATTGGTCTTAAAATATAAATAGTTGTAGGTTTTGTCAGATGTGCAGAACTTAAAATGCTTTCTTTTAATGATGTGGAATTTTTCAGTGAAATATGGAAATGTTTAACATTGTCATACTCACAGTTTCCTTTACCAGCTGAAGTACCTTACCATGGAATAAACTGCACTGCAATCTAGTAGTTTGTTTTAAAAGGAAAGTTAGATTTTATTTGTGTTAAAAAACTATTTAAACTCTGTGCAGTATAGAGAACCAAACCTGTTGCTGTCCTTGTCATTTTTTTTACTTGGTGCTGTCACTTGGACAAGAGAAATTATAACCTATGGAAAACGTTATACTTATAATTTATTTGCCACAATGCTAGACATTATTTTCATCCTGAGGCTTTGGTCAGCTACAATAACTAATTGGAGATAACAAATTCTGTATTTTTTAAGTTATTTATGTTATCTGAATGAAACATTTTATTTTATTTTCCATGTACAACTGCAATACAGCCTTGTATTTATAAGCAGATTGTTTTTTATTTTTTATATTTACAATCAGATTTTTTTTTTATAAAGTCAAGAGTTTTCCATTGTTCTTTTTAAAGGATATACTCACAATATTGATATAGCTATTGATATCCATGATTTAGAAAGGGTACTATCTGACTAACAGCTATTATACATTAATGTGTTGGATGGCCTGTAATCTGTTTTGTGGCACCATAGCAGTGATACTAAGAGCACAGAAAAGGGGCACTGTCACTGGAGAGGTGTGAGTAGCTCCTCGTCTGTGCATCACAAAATAGTTTGGTTAAGAATAAGTAACGGTTGGTTAAGGTGGAGAGTCAATGATTATAACCCTGCTGATGCTGTAAAGTTCAGTTAAGTGTGATGGTTGTGACAGTTGTCAGACATAACCCAAGGCAGTTGTGTGCCCTTTTTGTAAACGTTAAATCCAGTCATCCCATATGTATTTAATTGGCAGCAATAGTGAATGATTCAAGGTTCATATCTCCTGCACTTCATAATAATGTGTCACTGGTGTAGATTTTAGCTTTATAACCAAGACTGCTGGCATAATTTAATGACAGCAGTACATGATTTAAGGCCTGCATCCCTTTTTACTTACAGCATATATTCATTCTTTCAATGTTTTTTTAATAAAAAAAACATTATCTGAAATAATTCTGAATGCATTTTCTTGACAGCTTTAAAGGTCATGTGACCAAGTTTTTTTTTTCTTTCTGATTGTTTTTGCTATGTCTGCGTCTTCATCATGTAATGTGAGCTCCCCAATACTAAGGTGTGCAGTGCTTACTTTAGTTATATTGATGCAGCTCTAGTTATTAAGTTGAAAAAAAAATACTTGTGTTTGTATCTACTGTTTTCTGAGAGTCTTTACAATTACTTTCTGATTCTGTGCCCTCCATTTGTACCTTGTGATGATTTCATAAGGGAGAGTCCCACTCTGCCTGGAACAAGTAATGTGATTCTAGAATATTCTGTATTACTGAATCACATTACTTATTCAGAGCTGAGCCAAAACTTTCTCAATTACTTGGTGGACCTTTCAACCTCTTAGCACAAAGAAATCTGGACAAAGGCAGAAATAATGGTGGGACAAAGGCCCAAAAATTGGGGCAGATTTTAAATATTGCTCTTATAAGCTTAGAAAGTTGCTAGAGTAATAGGTATTGCATTTGCATACATTTTCTGAAGAATAAGAAGCCTGAAACTTACATGCCTGTCATTATTTAATGACTTCAATACCCAATGATTCTCCAGAAAGCCACAAATTTTATAAGAAATAGAACAAAAATGTGAGGCAAAAATCTGGGCATTCTGCAAAAATCTGGACTGCTTAAAGGTATGTGGAGCAGATAAGTCCAGATGATGTTCTTGGGTACAGCAGCAGCTACACCTGTAAATCACACCCAACTTTGCTGGCAAAGAACCAATTCTGACATACAGATGGTGCTGCATAGCCATGAGAATATCTAGCACAGAAACTCCACTGGTAGGGTGGCATGGCTCGTACCTGCATACTCCCTTACAAAGATGAGGAATGCACTTGTAAGGCCACAAGTCCAGCAAAGAATTACATTTATTATTGAAAGCAGAACACTGTCAGGTATTTCTGTATGATTTTGGGGGGAGGGGGTAGTTGAAACGACACCAACCGCACATGTGTTTGCTTCTTAGCTTTTCACCAACTCCTGAAGCCTGCTGTACAGCTGCACCTGTATATATGGAACACAGAACTATAGGCCATCTAGCTTTCTACCAGTAACTACCTGCAGTATCTAGTCCAACATACAAGTGCAGTTTCTACCTTGCTGAGGAACCTATATAGTTGAATGGACATTTATCATTCCAGCTTGGATACAGTTGATGTATACCATGCACAAACATATTTTACTGTAGGCTGCCATTATGATGATTCACAAGTTTTCTTTTTATGTATGTATAGAGCTACATTCATGTGTCTTATAATATATATATATATATATATATATATATATAAACAATATATATATTTATATATATATATATATATATATATATTTAATATATATATATATATTTAATATATATATATATGTGTCTGTGTGTGTGTGTGTGTGTGTGTGTGTGTGTGTGTGTGTGTGTATATATATATATATATATATATATATATATATATATATATATATATATACACACACACACACATACATACTTATTTATTTGTTTGTTTATTTATTTATTTATATTTCTTTACCAGGAAAGTCTGACTGGGCCAGAAGCCCATTTTCAGCAGAGGCCCGGGGAGAAAAGCTCCACAGAAATACAAACAATATACAATAATTAGATAGTACAATAGTATACATACAGTAAGATGCATAATACACATCTTCTAGTTAGTCTATACAAAGTAGTATTCAATATAGTTTTCTAGTAAATACAGGTTCAAAAAGAAAAACACAAGCATTTCAGTGAAGATCACTGGAGAAAAAATAAAGTTACTAATGTGTATATATTAAATAATAGTTATGAGCAAATGAAGATTTCCTTTATATATATTTAATTTTGAGTAGTAATAAACACCAAGGAGAGGGAGAAAATGAGGTAAGGAGTGGGCAGTGTGATGAAAGAGTTATAGATATCTTGTCAGTCAGGTTTGGCACAGGAGCAATGCCAGTTCTTGGATAGATGTTCAAATAGTAGTTGTTCAAAACTGGTAGATTCAGGTGTGTTTTGGAGGATGTGGGGTAGACAGTCTCATAATTTGGCTATTTAATTTGAGAATAGGGCTTCACCATGAGTGTTGTTAGCTTTGTTTACTATTAGAATGTTTCTGTCTGCAGATCTTAGACTTCGTGGGCATGAGTAGGGAACAACAAGTTCCTTGAGGGATGAGCAGTTGTCAGGATGAAAGATGACGGTGTGTCAATTTAAGTTGGTAGAGATGGAGAAGGTTAGGTAGCTCGAGCCAATTTATTTTATGTAGAGCGATAAAATGGTGGGTATGGTGGGGAAGGTTGGCTGCGAAACACGCTATTTTGTTGTAGCAAGTTTCCAATTTGGTTAAGTCTGATTTTTTTTAAGTTGGTAAAGAGTGGCAAAGCATATAGGAGTGTAGAGAGGATGAAGAGTCTGGATATGGCTAGTCTGGTATTGTCAGAGAGGAATGGCTTGCTTCTGTACAGTGAGCCAAGTTTGATGTGAACTTTCTTAATTGTAATGGCTATGTGTTGGTCAAATCTGAATTTGTTGTCGATTGCCACTCCAAAGAGTTTTGCATGCTCAACTGACTGGATGATTGTGTTGTTTTCTGAGAGAATGGTAAAAGGAGGGGTGGTCAGTGATTGCTTGCTACTGGTAAATAGCATTAGCTGTGTCTTTTTGTAGTTGCGGATTAGTTGTGATTTACTTAGATATGTTTTGATATCATTAAAAGCTTGTTGGGCTAGTATTTGGAGGTCTGGTAAGGTATCTGCTGAGCAGATTAAAGTTGAATCGTCTGCATACTGAACTACTTTTGTGTGTGTTGTGGATGAGGCTAGATCATTAGAGAAAATGGTGAAAAGAAGGGGTCCTAGTATGGACCCTTGGGGTCTCCAACCGAGACAGGCAGAAGTGGTAAGAGTTCGGATTTCCATCATACTGCTTGTTGTCTGTCAGAAAGATAGCTTAGGAACCAGGAGAGGGAAGTCTTTGAGAGGTTTAGTGAGGCAAGAGTACTAAGGAGCTTCTGTTGGGAGACAGTGTCAAACGATTTTGGCATGTCTAAGAAGATTGATGCTACTTGCAGGTCTGAATTTCTCAGTTGGTTGATGGGGTTAGAGAAATTAATTAGGGCTATGATGGTACTGTGTTTTGGTCTGAAATCATGTTGGGAGGGAGAGATAAGGTTGTGAGATAATAGGTATTGTAGTAATTGAGTGTGGATACATTTTTCCCAGAATTGTGACACAGAGGGAAAGCATGGCTATGGGTCTGTAATTATTTAATTCTGTTGATGATCTTCCTTTATGTAGAGAGGTGATATAGGAACTTTTCCATAATTTTGGGACATATTGTTCTGCTATAGACCTATTTACCAAAATGGAGACAGGGAGAGCTATGGCATCAGCTTACAGTTTGAGGTACTCATTGGGGAGTTAGTCAGCTGCTAAGGAAGGTTTCAGTTTTTTCAGCATTGTTCTTATGGTGTTAGTTGGGACAGGCTTGAGGTAAAAAAAGTTGCTGTTAGTGTCCACAATAGGTGGAAGAGACAGAGGGCTGTAATTGTTCCCTGTAACTAAGCAGATGATGGTGTTTATAATGTAGGTGTTGATTTGTGAGGCAATGCTCACGCTTTGGTTATTGGTTGTTGATCCTGGAGTTGTAGCTTTACCTGGATGGAGGAGTGAGTTAATTGCTTGCCAGAACTTTTTGGAATTGCTTTCATATTTGTTTTGCATAGTTGTATAATATTTTTTGTCTAGTTTGAGTTGTTTGATTGCAGAGCTGCTGGTATGCTAGAAGAGTTTTATTGTCTTTTGTTTTTTGGTATTGATATCAGGTTTTATCCGTTAGTTTTTGAAGTTTAATGGTTTCTTTTGATATCCAGGGCAATCCCTTATTTTTAATATGACATGTACAGGTTGGTGCTAAGCTATTTAGAATAGCTAGAAATGTGTCATTGAAGTATGTTATGGCCTGGTCAAGTTAGTGATGATGGAGTGGTGTCCAGTTACATTTACGGAACATGTCTACAAATGCTTCATTGGAGAAGTTTTTTGTTATTGCATACGACTTTGTAAACTATGGTCCTGGGTGAGGTGAGCTGATGATAGATTAAGTAGGTAGGTCTATGGTCACTTAAATTATTTGGAAGGCATCGAGGGAGATAGTTGTGGGTGGTACTGCTGAAAAGTGACCAGTCTAACATAGATTACCTTTTGCTGTTTATCTATTCGAGTGGGAAACTGGACTATTTGGGAGAAACTATGTAGATTGATGAAGGTGGAGGGGTTAACACCAGTGCAAATGTTCCAGTCTAAGTTGAAGTCACCTGTGATAATGGTTTCATGGGTGTAGGTTGGGGCTGTCCAGGCTATGAGTTCCTCAGTGGCAGTGGGAATATTGTTGGGAGGTATGTAAGTGGCTATTATAGTAATATTTTTCTTTGGGTTGACTCTGAGCCATGTTACTAGGACTTCAAAGTTGTTATCATAAGGGTATTTGATGGGGTAGGTAGTCTATGCTTGGGTTATCTTTGTAGAAGATTGCAACCTTGCCACCCTTCTTCCTGATCCTGTCTAACCTGTGTATGCTATAACCTTGTGGGAATATGTCTGGGTCTCTTATATGGGGTTTTAGCCAAGTTTCTGTTGCTATAAGAATGTCTGGTGAGTATTGTGCAATGACTTAATGAAAGTCTGTGATCTTGTTAACTAGGTTTCTAAGGTCCATGTTAAGAATACAAAGGTCTGTAGTTTTAATGTGAGGAAGGGGTGGAATGGTAGCCATGATGGTATGTCATACAGTATGTGTTTATCACCACTATGGAGAATCTGTAATAATATACATGCATGTTTGTCTGACAATCTGGTGAAAATGTGAAGGTGTTTGCTGAAGTGGTTAGTGGTATTGCTGACAACTACATGTTTGAAATGGAAGTATGCAATAAGTGTGTGATTGTAGAGTTGGGAGGAGATGGCAAGGTAGGAGAGTGAGAAGTGGATGGTATTAGTGTAATATAGTGTGGGGCTATGGACATGTATCTGTAGGTGACTGTAGGATGTTAGATAGTATGCCAACAGCAGTAGGGTATAGAGAGTGGGCAGGAGAAAGAGCATGATGTGTACTGTTTTTTAAATGTAGTTTATCTGGACGGTGTAATGAAGATATAGGGAAAGAGGGGTGTTGGTGTCCTGTGGTGTGTGTGTGTGTGTGTGTGTGTGTGTGTGTGTGTGTGTGTGTGTGTGTGTGTGTGTGTGTGGTTGTGTGTGTGTGTGTGTGTGTGTGTGTGTGTGTGTGTGTGTGTGTGTGTGTGTGTGTGTGTGTACATATACACACAATTACATGCATAAATACATACATAAATCTATGTGTGTGTATGTATGTGTATATATATATATATATATATATATATATATATATATATATATATATATATAGATATATAAACAAAACATATACATATTTTATATATATATATATATATATATATATATATATATATATATAGATATATATATATATATATATATATATATATATATATATATATATATATAAAATATACATATATATATTAATCTAAAATATAAAATACTCAGGCTGACTGCAAAAATGTTAATCACTAAAGGTCGAAAACAATGTAACCGATACAGAGCTATGCATGCACTGAGAAACAGCCTCAGCACATGCAAACTGTAACTTAAAAATAAATAAATAAAAACTGCTATACAAACACACACACACACACACACACACACACACACACACACACACACACACTGCTAATTATCTGTACTGACAAGATTGCACAAACATGGGTTAAGAGCAAATTTCTCAGCATCGGGAACTGTATATTTTCACACATTTGTCAATCACCTGAGTAGTTATCCATATGCGCTTGTCTAATCTAAGCAGCTTTCAGTTTAACATGCAAGCGAATATTTTATTACCACCAATATACATAGAGAGAGAGAGAGAAATGGATAGAAGTTCCTTTAGTCTAGTTTTCTGCTTATCAAATGTCCCTGGTGTCACATGTGTCAAATGTAGCATTTGTGAAGTGTAGGAACAGACATATTGTTTGGTATTGCATACAGATAAGAAGGTATGCAGTGATGCTGAAATTTTCATTAATAATGGAATCTTTGGAATTCAAGCTAAGAGAGGGTGACACAAATTTGTATGTGTGTGTGTGTGTGTGTGTGTGTGTGTGTGTGTGTGTGTGTGTGTGTGTGTGTGTGTGTGTGAGAGAGAGAGAGAGAGAGAGAGAGAGAGAGCGCACAAGTGTTCTCTGGTTAGTGTTCTAGTAAAGCTTATAGCAGGAGATAGCTTTAGCATTGTGCTTGTGCATTCGTATATGCCATATGTGACTGTCTCTTTTAGTGGTATTATTACAGAAGGGGGATTTAGTGACCTAATATGTATGACTAAAATTAGTACAGGAATAAGGTGTTGCAGGGGTTGCCTACCATGACCCTATACCTGACTCTAATCTTAATATTACTTATTAAGTGCCCCTAACACTAACCCTACACATTAGGTCAATAAATACCCCATTGCTAATGGTCACACAATGTAGGCACAGTGTATCTGCAAGTTAGTGTTTTTTTTTTTCAAACTTTTTTTCTTTAGCTCCCAATCATAATTTGCTTATGTGACCATCTAATTTGCAAATTTTCAGGGATATGTACTTACCATTATGTGTGGTTGATGTGCTTGCAGTGGTATTTTGTCTATGTCAGTGGGCTTAACCATTTATATATATATATATATATATATATATATATATATATATATATATATATATATACACACTGTATATAACAATAGATTATCAGCAGTCCAACTTGCATTTTAGAGCAGTAAACCATAATATATTTTGTTCACGTGCACTGTAATCAAGATAACTTATAAAGTCACTCCCAATGGGTCATAAATCTTAAGTATCCATCTGGAGGACATGGCATCTTAAAATACCCACCAAACAAAAATCAGTCAGAATTCACCAGTTTTCTTAACTAAACTGTCTTTGTTGCATAACGAAATTTGATCACACATACACACACACACACACACACACACACACACACACACACACACACACACACACACACACACACACACACACACACACAGGTGTATATGGTCTATATATATATATATATATATATATATATATATATATAATATATATATATATATATATATATATATATATATATATATATATATATATATATATATATACATATATATATATATATATATGTGCACACGTGATTCATTGTCATATATGCACATGATTCAGTGTCATAAGGAATCTAAAATATAATAGTTAATATTACATTTTATGAATAACTGTCAGTATCACCGCTTCAGATAAGTAGTCTAACAACAAACAGGATTTGCAAATTAATATATCATAGGAGATGTACTAAAATGATCTATTCTGTTAGAATATCAACAAATAAACAGAGCCACTGAACAACGATGAGAAGGAGTCTGTGTTCTGATACAGATGTTATATTTTGCTATATGATTTGAACTGACAGACTTAATTATTTAATGCATCATAAAACATTTGAAATCAATGGCTAATCATTAGCACACAGCTGTATCCTTTAATCATGTCACTGACTATGTTAATACTTGGTGCTCTTGTAAAAATAGTTCCTAGTTCCTACTTGCAGCATAGCAGTATCAAGTAAAAGGCATCATGACACCCAGTGACATTTGAGACTACATCTAGAGATTCTGAAACGAACGCCACTAGCAGAAGTACATGCTACAAAGATGAGGTGGACCAAAGAAAGCTGTCACTTTTGCTCTGTGATTTAAGCAGACTAGTGATTATCTGGCTGTCTTATCTAAGAGGATTAAGGGATAAATCAGATAAAATCCACTCTAGTGAAATGAAAAATGAGTCACAGGGCTAGTTACTAATTGAGGACACTGATTTCTTGTCCAGATAGACAAGAGATGCTAAAATGAGTCTTCAGAATGATCTACTAAACAAATTTGAATAACGTAAATCAAAAAAATTACTTTCTACTTACTTTTCAGATTTCAAAATCTTAGGATGTCTTCTTGAAGCATGCGTGCTTTATTTGCATTGAAGTACTGCAAGGAAAAACAGTAACATTGCTAATGCTAGTAGCATAATTAGCAAAGAACATAACAAGAATCACTGAAATTAACATTGTGAGTTCTGCTTTTTATCATATTGTATCGGAGTGTATTGAAAGAACAGATTGTGCATTGTAGAATACTTAATTTCTCACACGTTCCAAATGTTCAAGTCATAAGCAAAGAAGAAAAATGATCTTAAGGATAATATTGTGGGTAATTTACTCAGCACATGTTGTTCTTCATTGGATTTCTAGTAGAAATTTGAATTACTGCGCTATTAAATGCAAATTTAATTATGTGACAGTCTTAAGGTTTCTGACAGCAATTCTTAGTTAACAGATAGGAATGCAGTAATGTTTACCTGTACCAAGAAGGAACCTGTTGTTAAGAAATCTGTGCAGTCGCAGCTCTTCCTTTTTCTAGTCAGCTGAGTTTGGAAGGGTGACTTTCTGTCTAATTACGGCATAACAAACAGACTAGATAACTAGTAATTGTTTTGCCAGGAATGGCTCCATGAACGCCTGACATTTTTAGATATGATAGGAAGGTTTTCAAGATTCTAGGTGACCCTGTTCATTTGGTTAGCAGCAGATATGAAAAGTAAGAAAAAATGTTTTTGAAATAAAACAACCAAATAATGTATAAAAATAGCATGCAATAAAATCAAATGCCAGGAGTTAGATGGCTGAGACATTTTCAAGCAACCTGCAGATAGGCATGCTAGCAATATTTTTCCATTTTCAGTGTTATGAAGCTTGGAAAGCATATGTTTAATATGAGGACTTAGAGGGCATAGTGACACACTCATCTAGCAGGTAAAGGTAAAAAAATTATATGCTAGTGCTTTTCTGACTATCGCTGTAAGAAATGAAAATTTGCTGGCCTCGTATGATGGCCAGTGCTATATGTATATATCTATATATATATATGTATATATATCTATATATATATATGTATATATATATATATATATATATATATATATATATATATATATATATATATATATATAAAACAGTAGGTATAAAAATCACCTTCTGAATGATGTCTGCACACAGCCATAGGGCCTTCAAGTATCCATCTAAAATTTCCGTTCTGCTGTTTTATAGGAAACATTTTTGTCCTAAAAACTGCAGAACATTATCCATTTTTCATGTTTTATCACATGGCACACATAACCAAATAGAGACTGTCTGACATAAAAAGGAACCGTATGCTAATACATTACTCCATTTTCTGTTAACATCTATAAAAATCACATATAACTAAATCTAGCTCTCAGCTGAGAAACTTATTTTTTCAAAACTCGTAATGTGATTGCTACACCGTGCATATATAATATATAAGATATATAATCTATATCAGACATCTGTTATTTTACCTGTGTATGCCATTACTGTGAGTATGCTCAGTATCACATGCCCACTGTTACGACCTTCCCTGCAGATATGTAACAAGTATTCTTGGGTGATTAGGTAACTCACTAATGATAACTATTCATTTCCCTACATTACATCACCATGACAAAGCCTATTACAGCAGCATGAGATACTGGTTAGTAAACCTATAAGCATTAGTTAGGAGTTGTATATGACCGTATTGTTACAGGTTAACTTGTGTCCACAGTAATTGCATTACTAATTTGTATGAATCAGTATCGACTCTATGTTACATGTTGCATTACACTGTATAATATTGTACACACATATGATTATACTTTTTAGAGTACCATAATTTAATAGATATCACATGTATGTATACCCATGGATGACCTAACTGAGCTTTATTGTAACAATCTACAGTATTCAATGTATACTTGAGAAGCTCAGCCATTTATGAAACTCTGTATATCTCTCATTCTGGTAATATATTCTGCATCATGCATGTTTATCTGCAGGACATATTAACATTTTTTGAGGTTCTGCAGGATGTGATGATGTGTGAGGAAGTGTGACTTTCTTAAGCCGTCCTGTGTGTGAAACCACAATAATACAGGGTCAGGGTAATGCATCAATATTGTTCTGTTGAAGATACAGGGTGCAGGAGAAAAGAGGTACTGGGAGCCTCCATTGCTCCTAGTAAAGGACTACTTGACACAGAACTGTGAGGTCTTCCCCCTATATACTGGTCATTAATAAGGCCATTGTGAGCTGTTAGGCATGGGCCTCTCTTTAGGTTCATCTATGCCCTCTCCATACTTGTAGCACTCATGGCCTGTGCATTCACCTAATCAGGGCACTTTCAATGGCTCTGGTTTTACTGGGGCTATAGGAATGGCCTGCCTCACAGTATCATATCATTCTCATGCCTCCTCTGCAGACAGATGAGCAGGCACAGCTTCTTTGTCCCTTCTTTCTGCTACCAAATTGTCCACATTCTTGGGTTGCTAATCAAAACCAGACTGCTTGTGGTATAGTAAGGGTATTATTCTTCAACATCAACAGAGCTGGCTTCCTCTGTTAGTCTTGTGCAATATTAACACGTGATTTTTGATTTAAAAGAGGAAGGCAGCCATTGGCCCTGTGTACTATCCGTCCAGAAAATTATGAAATAGTGCATGCAGATGAGGTCCATTAGTAATGCGTACTGCTGCAGAATGAAGTATGGCAGCCAGATTGGCTTACAAGTCTGTAGTATTCTGAGATGCTCACATGCATCACTAGTTGACCAGTGTCATTGCACATACATACACACATACATGCACATGTACATGTAATGCAGAGGGTTTGAACGGAATGGAGAACAACTATGTCCAGATGAGACGCAGAGATTCCATAACATTTCGTGTTCATGAATCTCATTACCTGTTGTGAGTTTAACCCCTGAAGCTGCAGCCAAAGTTCTCCAGCACAACTGTTTCATGTGTATATCAAGCCTGGTACTGCAGGCAGAACATTCATGTGACAACTCACATGACACATACCTGCACATGTATGCATGCATTATGAGGCTCTGCACTGACTCCTGATGCCTGCAATAAAATGTCACTTGTATATAGAACTAAGTACTGCAGGCAGTCTGGCTTTCCACCATTTGAAGCCTGCAGTACCTTGTCTCACATACAAGTTGTACTGCCAGTTTGCCACTATTTGCCATTGCCTTTCATGAGATTCTCAATTAATTTAGCCTTGTACATTAGTGACTGTTTGCATGGGCATGGCGTAACTGTTCAGTGTGACAGACTATTTAATGTACAAGCCCTTATGGAATTCAGCTATAGATGACATTGAAACGAAGTCAAAAGATAAGTATTCTTTTTATTTGGCAGTAGAGAAGTGCATACAGTTTACTAGTGGAAGCAAGCTAGCATGACACAGTGTGTTGCATCACAGATTAATGACATACCTCAGATATGTTTTGCTCTATGAGGAGAAGCCAAATAACCTACATACATTACAACTGCTGCTATCCTATGGTATAACACATGATGGACTGCCTTAAGCCTATTATACACTGGAATCCAAAATTAGAAAAGCGTATTTGACTACAAGCATTACAATATAACATTATTAATGTAAGAACACATATGTAACAAATAGTAGCATTAAAATAAGTAAAAGATCAAGATGTTGTTTTTGCAATATACTTTGGCAGCACTGGTTAAACATCAGTCTTCTTTTGTTTTTGATTTTTTTCTGCTGTGTTTATTTTAATGTGTCTTTTTTGTATCCTATGTGACCAGAAGTTTGGATGCAGCTATTTAGTTTTATTCAGCAGCCTGCTACTTGTCATGGTTGCATTCACTTCCCAAGCTGCTGCTGCTGCTTGAAGATATCAACTGCTGTCCCACTTGGCTCCTGTGTTGATCTACCATCTATTGCACTATTTAACAGTAATAAGTGCTGGTGTAATCTACTCCTTATTTACATTGAATCAGGCAGAGAAGTGGAAACGAGTTATTTCTATTTTTCTTCCTGATGTAGCACAGATATGTAACATGGCAGAACAGCTTAAAATGAAAGTGAGCAGGATCTGTTGTCATGCTGTGTTGCTAGCTGGGGTCCTTCTCCATTTTGTTCTTAAAAACATGCCCTTACTTGGCTGTCCTACAGTTAAGCTATGTAAACTAGTAGCGGACAAGGAAATGGATAAGGAAAGGCAGCAAATATACTCCCGCTATTTTTCGCTTGGTTTTATCAAAATAGACAGGAGGAACATACTTAGGAAAAAGCAGAGCAGACTCCAGAAATGAAAAAAAGGACCCAGAAGCATTCACTGGATAAGCATGACTACTCCTAAGTTTTGTTGAAGGTGATTTTAAAGTTAGTTATATAGCAGTATGCTGTAAGATCAGAATGCCTTAAGAGCAGTCAGATTTTTGTTCATTGCATAATAAAATATACAGCACAGTAATTATTGATAACATCATAATCAAGGCTTGCAATAGAAACAAAGGGAGAAGCCATACATAATATTTTTATACTTCTTATAGTTTAAAAATTATACTATGTAGGAAGCCTAATCGCTTAGTACAAACTGTTAACACTGCAACTTGGCATGCTCTTCCCTGAACTAAAAGTGTAGGGTTCAAAACTCTACCTCAGTTTTTAGTTCATTTGTTTGTGAAAGTCTTAAGTTAATATTATCACACCACTACCCTCAAAAATTGTCTACCTTTGCCAATTCAGAAATCTTTCTCTGTCTCTTGAACTAAATAATAATACACCTTTATGACTTGTATACATTCCCTCCAGCAATAATGTCACTCTAATAGCTGTGCTTTCATGACTCAAATCAAATTCACTCTTGAGACTTCAAACATTTTTGGAATACTAGCAACGATTATTTGACATCCTCCACTATCAACGTATTCTAGTTTCCAGAACTAACCCCATCTCCAACAAGACATAAGAAAGCAGCCATGAAACACAATACTTTGGAATAGATTTTAATAACTCTCTAGACAAAATTCTAGAATCAGTCTCCCATCTTGATACACTAAGTGATCATCATCTTAAGTTTGCCCTCCAACAATAAAACAATGTTCAGATGTCTGTCAGACACAAATATATAAGAAATGTTAAAAACACTGATTCATCCCTTTCTATATCTAACCTATCACATTGTAACAGGTCACCAGTCAAACTTTGTCCAATCAATGAAGCTGTCAATACATTCAGTTCTGTCTACCTTTATATCCTTAACTCATTAGCTCCGGGTAGAAAGGTCATAACCAAACCTAACCATACTCGTTAATTAAAAAAGAAACAGGACAAGTAATGCTTATTTGCAAAAACTTTAAGACTATAGCACACACTTACAAATCAGTCATCATTCCAAACCTATAAAAGACTCCATAACCTCACTAAGAAACTTGTGTTAGCTGACAAAAGAACTTTCTACATTTCTCTACAAAATATCCATAGCTACAATCTAAAGTCCTTTTGGTCATCAACAAGCAATCTCTTCAAGCTTGGATTTACTTACAAATCTAGTTATTTTCTTCCTGTATCCAGCTATGATATAACAAATGCATTTATCTCATATGTCATTAACACTGTTTCAACACTGACAAATCCACACTTAAGAAATTATCCTTCTTCCATATCTTCTTTCTCAACAAACCATTATTCCTTCTGCCAGCAACCAACAGCAACCTTAACTACTGAAACATTGCTTGCTAAACCTAAGCCAAGCCCACAGGCTGATGACAATCTTCAATTGAAATACTTAAAACTTGCTTCTAAACCCAACTTCCCTCCTATTTCCATACCCATCAATCATTCCTTATCTGAAGGATTTGTTCCCACATTATGGAAAAAAAAATTCTACTCATATAAAGATGGTACCTCTACTGAAATGTCAAACTTCCCCCTCATAGCTATTTTTTCACCTCTGTCAAAAATCCCTAAACATGTATCTGTAATCAAATTCTTCAATATAATCAAGTAATATTCTGTCACCTACACAACATGGATTTTTTCCTACCATAATACAACTACCAACTTACTATTTTCCTCAATATGTTCAATTAAGGAAGAAATGACAACAAACTAATTCCAACCCTATTCCTAGGGCTTTCCAAAGTATTTGACATCATCTCCCAGCCAAGGCTACTGCATACCATTTTCTTGTTTGGTTTCTCCTCTTCAACTCTTATCTATTTACAAACTACACACACAAGGGGTTAAATGGCAATCAGTCTTCACTACTAATTTACCAGTTTCTACTAGTGTTCCACAACAATCATTTCTTGGACCTTTACTATTTAACTGGCTCATCAGTAATTTGGTGTCCACTTCTTCTCATTCTACCCTTATCCAATATGCTGATGATATTCCTCTAATTTCTTCTTCATCCTCTCTCTTCTCTACAAACTATCCCTGAAAAATAATTCACTTCCATTGAAACAGTGTTGGCCTACTCTCAATTACTTAATCCTAACAACATCCTAAAAACAATTAAAGTGATGTTCTTTACTCCTAAATCCTATTCTAGTAAATGTATTTACTTTATAATCTTCTAATCCCAAAATATCCAATTGTAAATAGTGTCCCTAGATGATTAACTTAAATTTGATTTCCATAGTAAATTAGTAGTGAAGAAAACTGTAAATTAGGCCTCCTCTACAGAGTGTCTACCTTTCTCACAGAAAACCAAAGTAAGTTGTAGTGGTATATCAGAAAAAAATCCACACAGTCTTCTTCTCCAATTGTCCATATGTAATAAAACCAAGCCTGACATACAGTAAAGTAGAATAAAATAAAAATAAAATAATACTAGGTTAAGAGCTTTCATCATATGCAATTCTGGACAGACATCATCAGAACCTAGTGTGTCAGCATACAAAAAGGTCTTATATAACACCCAAGTGCAAAATGCAAAATAATGAACTCATTTAATAAATTTAAAGAAATTAATGTATGCGTGATCTTAAAAAAAAAAATCCATATATGTGTAAATGACAAACGAGTCCATAAAAATATAAATTTATTCTCCAGGGCACTCACCAATAATATATAAACAAATTCCTCATTGCACTACCTGATCATAAGTATATCCTAAATAAATAGGCAAATAAATGAATAAATAAATAAATACAGATAATAAAAAGACCATGAATGGCTATGTAAATCATGCCAATTCTCTACCTAAAACATACAAATATACTCAAAAGAATTCATATGTGATACATTTAATCTCACTACACAAAAGTGGCTAAAAGTATCAAAAATCATAATATATTAACTGCTAATTATGCAATGAGATACTTAAAATAAAACTTTATATTAAAAATACTGTATATTTCATAATTTGACTGCTGTTGTGCATAGAGCACTCCTCAGTGAAACTGTTTCACTAAGACCAGAGGGTGTTATGGCTTTTAATAGCAACTGCCATTTAAGTTCATTATACACAAGAGTACTCAGATTGTCTCCACCTGCTGGTCACTTATAAATTTTATCCTCTTGTAATAATAATAAGGATACATTTGTTTTGATAGAATTATATAAAGTAAAGCTGTTTTTTTGGCGCGCTCTCCTTCTTTCAATTAGGCAATTATCATTTCCCGTCAATACAAAGAGAAATTCAACAAATGTTACATAAAATAAAAAAATAAAATAAAAAATAATTTCTTTTTAATTCCTGCCTCTACTGCTTAGCTTGCTCACCATGCAAACCTCATTTTTGCCTGAATTATTGCAAGTTCTACTCCTCTGCACCCCATTTCTCTAAATATTTGATATCTCTTAAATTTGTCTCTGCTATTACTAGACAAACTCAGTTTCCATTAATTAGTATTTAATTCGTACTATATGAAATCCTTATTACCTTATCCTTATTTCCTTAGCTGTCACCTTTATACTTTCCTTCATTATTTCCTGTCTACTGTACTTCGGTTTTCATAGTTCCTATCCTGTTCTTGCACATTATATGTCTTCTATTTTCCTCTTCACTATATATCTTTATCCTATCCCCGCTATCCTAGCCTTTTCATCTCTCCTACTCAATTATTTGGCTGCTAGATTTTTCTTTCATTCTCTCTTCCTTTCTTTCTTAGTACATCTTGTTAGAGTGCATCTACATATTGTAATTGTCATGTTTGCTTTTTTTTATCAAATATTATCATTATGTTGGATATTTTCTTTTAATATGTGTTAATCATTCACTCCAGTGGCGCTCAGGAAGTTTGCACTGTAACTTCTAATGGATGGAGCTGAAGCCTTTTGACAGAATCAAATTATGTCCACACATTTCAAACAAATGATCATATCTCTGGAACCATAGGGGTTATGAAAGACGTATAAATGGCAAACTCTTCAGTGCAGACTATTTTTATAGCGGCAGTATTCTTTAAGTTCTAAGTCTTAAACTTAATTTTATAAGTGACAGTAAACATAGCAACGATTACATTTGTAATATTTTGTAAACAACGTACAGTATCTCAGCAACCACTCAAGTTACACATGTACTACCACCAGCATTTTATTTATCAAGCTAAGAGCTTTCAGATGAGGCTAAAGAGTTCGGTCTGTGTTACTTGTTGACATATTTAGAAAAAAATGAAAATTGTATCTATATCAATTAATATCATAAAAACAACAGTTAATATCTATCTGCACTAGACAGAGGTCAAATATTAATGCAGTTGAGTATGCCACTGTGTAAGCTTTAAGATGAATATGAACAAGCAATATTTGGCAACTAGAGACGTCAGTAGGAGTTAAATGCAGATGTACCTGGAGACGTCACTCGGATGTAATAAGTTAAATATTGTTATAAATATTTATATATTCTTCTATGTTTGGAGATTTTTCTCACAAGACCTGCACAAAAACTGAGTCTTACATGGCCCAGACTGACAATCTTGGTAAATAAGCAAAGTAAATAAATAAATAAATAAATATGTAAAACTACAACTGATATGTAGCCGAAGCACAGAGAAATAAAACTCTGCTAAAGAGGTCTTGTGAGTGCTAATGGTGCAGGGTTTGAAACTTTCTAAGTATTTTAGGTATGATATCAAGACTATCCCTGGGGTTTAGCGTTTCTCCTACCCGCCATCTTGCATGCTGAAAAACTTGTTCTGTTACTTTTATTGTGCCTTTATGGAATGATATACCCTGGTGTCTAGTATATACCCTGCTTTCAATACTGCAGGTTTGACTCGTTAATCTAGTGGAGTGTGGATATGTGAGAGCCAACTCCCTCTCCCACATATGCATTCATGCATGCACACAGAAATACACCCCCCCAACCAATCGTATTCACAGACAAACTCCTCCATTGACAGGCACCCACACATACACACATACACACACACACACACACACACACACACACACACACACACACACACACACACACACACACACACACACGCACACACACATACACACACACACACACACACACACACACACACACACACACACACACACACACACACACACACACACACACACACACCTTACCTATCCCCTAACTAACCCTCCTACTGTGACCACTGAGAACCCTTTAGCAAAACACATCCAGGAGAATGTGGGTTCATAGTTTTCATTTCAGGGTATTATAGGTTATGAAAACTAATCCTAGATGTGGTATTGTGGATAACACTACAGAACTAAAAGAAATATCATGGATTAGGAAGTTGCAAATATATAGACTGCAAGGACTGAACACAAATTATCTGTTGAAACCAGCCCTGAATGGGCAGAGATTAAAAAGGGATCTTTGATTGGTTGATGCCATATTTAAGGTGACGTGTATACAAAGGATGGAGTTGGCTTTTCTATCCATGTTGATTGGCTAAATATACTTTTTATATGCTGAAATTGTCTTTTGTTTTTAAGGATATGAAGGATTGTCACGATCCAAATTTACTTATCTGTTTTTTATTGTTTTTATTTACTGTGGAGTTCTTTAAATTTGGAATTTCCATTAGTCTATTATCTAACTGCTGTATCTGGATATAACCTGGCTGTGTTGACTGTGTTTGTTTTGCTTCATATACATATATACATATATTCCCTCTCATACCCACATTAAGCAGTGGCACTAGAGACATCAAGTTCTTCTTGTCAACTGTCAGATTTCTGCACTCTGACTAGTATACAACCCAAGAAATAAAGAAAACTATGCCATCATGTAAATTTGACAGGTAGTTTATTATAACAGATACTTGTACACCTAGGTGACGTAGATTCATCTTGTGCGCCTAGTCAAGACTTCAGTGTATCACTGAGAGTCATCACTATGAATTGCTAGTGAGTTTCATGTTGTAGTACTGGGTCTGAGTACCACAGTCATTACTTGTACAATGAGTGACTATGAATACGTCACTTTATCTAGGCAGTGCTGCCAGGTTAGTATGAGAAAAGAGATGACATTTTATCTAGAGAGTCATATTTGTTTAACACAAAGAATAAATAAAATGACTACATTTAATTTAATATCATTTTAAGGCAACTAATTTTTCACTGTAGTTTAAGGATTGTCTAAAATAATGGGTGCCTAGTACATAAAGAAACTATTCTCAATTTGTATTTTTGTTTGGAATAATAATAAAGCAATTTATGGTTATCTCTCCAGCTGTAATCATCTTTCCCAATACAGATCTACATCCCGTAGCAATATTTTTCATCTAGGGCTACAGAAACATCCCCATACTTGAACCAATGAAGTGTTTGCTTCTGACACCCACATTTTTTTCTGAAGCACCTGATGACATGCACTTCAAAGTTTTCTGTTTCACTACATTTTTGCAGGCTTTTTAGTTACGTGGTATGCCCTTATGGTTCCCATAATATTTTTGCCAAATGTTCAACATGTTGTATATGAAATCCCATCTCTGGAATTAAATAATGAACATTTGATTTGGTAATGTCCCAATAAATGACTGAGTAGTGCTCTGTTAAATCATCTTTCTTGGAACATTTTCACATTTTTCACATTTCAACATATATATTCTTGCAGTGCAATCTGGGATGGATAGATTGATTTTTGTGGTACAAAATACAAAACAAAAAAAAAAAAAAAAAACTTAGTGACCTTTTGGAAAAATAAGAACTCTTACCTATAATGCCAATGACCTAGACTAACTATCAGATCAGATTTCAGAAGGTCAACATAGGTGAAAAGGACTCATCTGCTAGAGGATGGCAGTCTTTCCTCACCAAAGGATCCTCCTGCTTTGAACACCAAGCACTACCTTCAAAGTATAACATAGTAGTAATGGCGATGCTTGTAAAGGCTTTGATGGGGTTCATATGGTAATAATTGTGCATAGAAGCACATTGAGACAACTATTGTTTGCAGTGCATGCAATCCATGCTTTAGTATTCTCTGATCAGGCTGTGTGTGATACAACAAGAGGGAATTTTTTTTTTTTGTTACCAGAGATAGACGAGGATTCAAAACTCTCACTTTCTCTTGCAGACGTGTATTAACCTTACTTTCCATTTGAGAAGGATGCCATAGGATTTCCTTATATGGACTGAAACAAGCAAGGCAGGTGGAATGGATGGGCTTAAGGTTGGGCTGGAGTTGGTGATATACGTTTATGTGAATGATGTGTATCCAAAATACAGTAAAAACATATTTTTTGTGTCATCCTTTTGTTTGTCCAATGCAGCCTTGGCAGATACAGTTTTCCTAGTCTGACAAAAACATGTAATGGCCATTTTACAATTTTCTTTTCAACAAGACACCTCTACTTTTAAACAATTATTGAAAATACCTGGTTTATTGACAAAAAAGATGTTTCATATGCAGTGTGTGGCACGCTTTTTTAGAAAGATATAAAATTGGTGTTAAGAAAGTATTTATGAGATAGTGAAATAAAAAAACATAAGTAGTGAGTGGCAAGGAGGTAAATGGATCAGATATACTAAAAAAAAATCAAAGCTCTAGGCCTACATTTAATTTGCCGAATGTAACCTATACATTTCATTTGTCTAATGTCATGAAATGGCAGTAAAGACTATCTCCTCTGCCTCTTAAGTGTATTTACCATTCTTTTTCTCCTCCATTCCTATGTTTTTCCTCATTCTTCCTCTATCAACTCCATGGTCACCTAAATGGTAATATGGATTCTCTACCCACCATGTAGTGTGATAGTCCAGTCCATTGATCCACAGCTACCAGAAAGAAGTGTTTTTAGAGTTCCATGGAGTAGTTAAACAGTAGAAATAACTGTCTGCACTCCTCATCCATTTTCTGCCCTTCCTGTTTAGGATTATTCCTTTTTATACTCCTGGCATACTCTTGTGTACCATAATCATGATTTCTCCCTTTTCTTCTGCTCTCCATTGACGATAGGTAGCCATATATCCTTTATTATTCATTCAAGGCAACTTTCTTCTGGCTATTCACCAAACTTATTCCAGTGATCTGATATTCTTTTCTTTGCATGACCTCAACAACTATGCACAGTATTCAAGATATCCTATGGCTAAGGACATGTAGAGTAGAAGCAAGAAAACCTTTTATCTGGCTCATCTAACTTCTAAGGCCATCTCCCTTTAATCCAGAAATGTCTTTATTCCCTTCTACTTGTATCTTGTCAGAATCACTTCTGAATAATAATGCACTTTTTGGCATATATTTATAAAAACATGTCACACAACTTGAGAGACCTCAGAGAATCATAGCTAAAAAGATAAATGGATCCAATAATCTTAGTTACCAGGAGAGAGATTGGGAGCTCCTTGTCTGTACTCAGTGCCTTACAGACTCCTTCATGGAGATCTGTGTTTAGCCTTCTAAGACATGAAAGATCCAACCCTATTTTATTTCCTACTCCTTTACAAAGCTAATGGTACCTCAAACACTCAGTTAATGGAACTAAACCTTCATCAGCAGAAAAATTGTATTTATTTTATTTTTATTTAACATTTGTTGACCGGGAAAGTCCGACTAGGCTCCACAGATCCTGTTTTCAGCGGACGCCCAGGGAGAAATGCTCCAGAAGCATGTCTTTAGAATGTGGGAGGAAACCGGAGTACCCGGAGGAAACCCACGCGAACGTAGGGAGAACATGCAAACTCCGCACAGAAGGCACCCCAGCTGAGAATCGAACCAGAGAACCTCTTGCTGTGCGGCGACAGCATTAACCGCTGCACTACTGCGCCGCCCAAAATATCACATGATTTACATCCCAATATATCCCTCACCTCTGGAACAAGCTTACACTACATGTCAAGCAGAGTAGCACCCTTTCAACCATCAAGGTAAACTTAGATAATTGGATGGGCAGCCTTATAGTCTCCCAGGTCTTGTCCTCCTTGAAACCGGATGGAACTTTTGAAAAGGGTTTTTGCTAGGCTTGATTGCAGACTGATTGCTTAGCAATTACTAATGAACCTATAACTATTTGAAATATCATGACCTGTTTTAGTAAGTCCTGAAATATGCAGACTGAATAACTGAAAAAAATAGACTTGTATATACTAAGTCTAAAATATCCATTTCTCGGAATACTTCCTTTTAAACCAAGTAAAAAGGTCACACAGACAAACCAATTAGTAAAAACTACAAGAAAATCTTAGCCAAGCTAGAGTTTTCACTGTGTGATACCTTAAACCTGCTGCAGTAGAGGATCATGGGATATATGCTAATTATCTCTTAAGGACATTAAGGACATCACATATTACAGCAATATGGCTTCTGAATGTCCATGACTTTTTACTTTTTCTTTTTAAGTGTTTATGGATTCATTCAGGCCAATAAAGCCAAACCCAACTCTCCATGGGCATGCATGTTTTGGCTTTTTATAACTTCGTCAGCACAGCATAAGTGGACTGTTGGCTATACTTTAGAAACATGAGGTCCTTAAATCCAGCTGATGTCTGCAACCATTAAGG
>NC_056732.1:1575823826-1575956326 GCF_019279795.1 Protopterus annectens
CCTGACTCTTGAATGCCATCATTTCCAATGTTTTAAATAGTTAAACATGAAAAATCAATGAAAGCATATTTACTTTATTTCAACATAGAATCAGCCCAAAGTTGGGAATTTTGGTAGTTTAAACAACTGAATCATGTTTGCTGGGCTATAAAGCTGTCTCATGTATGCAGTTACATTGTATCAGATTTTAGATTTGCTTTGCAGTTTAGAACAGTTTATAATATCAGTTCAGAAATATACATTTTATATTTCTATAGAACATAATATGATTTGAAACCCTATCAAGCATTTGTCCAGTAATCCTCTACCTAAGAGGGTAACATCTACCCCTTCCCATCAGCCCTTTTTTACCTGCAGTTCCTTGCCTTCTAATGGTTAGTTTTCCTGTCTGGCCCATGCCTCCTCTATATCCCAAAGCTTGACCCACATCCCCTTTGACTCCCTTGTCTTGTCTGGCTCTTTATCCTTCTCAGATCCTAATGCCACCTTTTAACCTGTTCTGTCTCATCCACCTTGAACTATTCCCCAGATGTGTCAGTCCGTCATGCCTCCTTTCCTCCACAGGATTCAGCACTATCTATTCTCAGCAATTCCTTCAGCCTTCATTTTGATTTTTTAAGCCTAGACCCTCATCTTTACAGCGGGCTTTCTCTAATATCACATTGGCCCTGCTAACATACCTTGATTAAAGTGTCTATCTGCTTCTGCTCCTCTCCAGCAATCCTCCCCTCAGTAACTTCATCCCTCCATCTATCTTTCCATCCATCTATCCCTGCATCCATCCATCCATCCATCCATCCATCCATCCATCCATCCATCCGTCCATCCTTCCATAACCTCCTTTTCTCATTTTTTTTATTTCACATGGGGTTGAGGTGTCACATCAACAGTAAGAATAGTCTAGAACCAATGTTTACACAAGCAGTGTGGCTATTCATACCACACATGTATGCACAATCATATCTATGGCCACTTTTAGTGAGGCCAATCCACCAACTTCATGCCTTTGAAATGTGGGATGAAACCTGACCACCCAATGAAAACCCATGCTAACACAAGGCGGGCATGCTTTATTCTTTTAACTATAATGTCATGTTCCTGGAGTCCTCAATATTTTTTATATGGCAACTCTACCCTTTTAAAAGTATTGAACACCCTAAATGCTCTGTAGCCACTCCATCTGCTGAAGTCCATCAGTCATGCTAATATTTAATATGCATACCCCATCTCAGCCACATTCTTTCATTCTCTCTACATCCAAACATCTTACTGCTATGTCATACTGAATTTCAGTACTTAGCTAGGCCTGTCTACTTCAAGTGTTTTCAGAAATTAAAAAAAATGTAAACACCAGAAAAGGTAACAGCTATTTAAACTGAAGCAAGCTTTTAGCACCTAACAAATGGAATCTTATGAATAGTTGCAGTTCTATGCATTAAACATTGACTGAATGAGTTTTTGTAGTTTTCTCCCTTGTGTGTGAATTGTAGTGTCTTAGAATCTTCTTTCTTCTTCCGGCTTTTTCCCGGTTAGGGGTCGCCACAGTGGATCATCTGTCCGCTCATGATTGGCAGTAGAGTTTTACAGTGTTGAGTTGCCAGCCCGGCACCCAACTTTCCACAAAAGGCACACACTCACACCTAGGGCCAATTTAGAGTGGCCAATCCACCTTCTGCATGTCTTTGTGATGTGGGAGGAAACCGAAGCACCCAGAGGAAACCCACGCGACGACATGCAGACTCCGCACAGAAGTCACCCGAGCCAAGAATCGAACTGGAGAACCTTTTGCTGTGAGGCGACAATGCTAACTGCTGCACCACCATGGCCACCCATTGTGGTGTCTTAGAATAAGATAATTAAATTAGGGTCTACCAACAAAAATAACTCCTAAAGTCATATTTTGAAGTATTTAGGGAGATAGACTCAATCAGCTTGTCTTCACTGTGTTAATATGTAACATCATATCATAATCTATAACATACTCTAACATATCTGAGGAAAAAATAGGTATCTGCTTTATTGTATTCCAGTGTATGCATCCTGTACTCACGTCTTCCCAGACCTACACATTTTTAAATATTTGCCAAACAATTAACCTCTTTCTCACTCTTTCAAATACAAGACACAAAAATTAAGGTTGTGTTTTTGACTTAAAGTCCACTTTATATGTTAAAGAAACTAACAAAAAGAAGACTTAAATAAGCAAATGTGGCTGACATAACTAATAGATTCATAGGTTCATAGATGTATATTAGGCTAACAACCACTGCAGGCATTATAAGCCTAGACATATATCCCAAATGTATACCACATACTTTTTTGAGCCTTAGACATTATTTTAAAGGGTATATTTAACCCAGAGTATGAATTACAGAATATCTCTGTCGACTAGACATCGGTGTTAACCTGAGGTGAGTTTTCAATTTTCCATCCATTTGTCCAAGTTGTTGTTGTTGTGTCTTTCGGCTTTTCCCGGTTAGGGGTCGCCACAGTGGAGTGCTAATGATTAATGCTCTATGCTTGAATATTTATTTTATTTATTTATTTAACATTTGTTTACCAGGAAAGTCCAACTTGGAACAAAGCCAATTTTCAGTGGAGGCACTGGGAGAAATGCTCCAGATGCATGTCTTTGTAACATGGGAGGAAACCGGAGCACCCGGTGGAAACCCACACGAATGCAGGTAGGACATGCAGACTCCACACAGAAGGCACCCAGCCAAGAACTGAGACAAAAAATCTCTTGCTGTGAGGCAACACTACTGCTGCACCACTGTCCTGTCCAGGGGAGAGCTCTGCTTCGCATGGATAGGAAGCCTGTTTCAGAGATTGTCCTGGGGGAATTTGACTGTTCCTAATTTGCAGTCATCTTCAAATTTGGTCAGCCTGAGGCCTTTGACATTGGCTTTGACTTATGAGAATTAAATGATAAAAAAGGGTGAGCTCAACACAGAACCTTAAGGGACTCCACTAGAGAACAACCTCTTTGTGGAAGGGGTCTCCCATATCCTAACTTCCTGGGTCCTATCTGATAGCCAGCTTGCTATCCAGCATGTTACACAAAGATTAAGTCCTAATTCCATGAGTTTATTTACAATGTCTGAGTGGGTTATTATATCAAATGCCTTAGCCAGGTCAAGGTAGGCAGTATGCACCATTTTACCCTCTCCATTGCCTTGGTAATGTTTTCAAGTAACTCCAGCAGGTTTAGTAGGAATGATCTGCCTTTGAAAAAAAAAAAAGCTGGGCTGAATCCTGTGTCTGAAGGGTTCCTATGTCATTTTAATATTTATTTATTTATTTATTTAAATTTGTTGACCGGGAGTGTCCGACTGGACGTGGGTCCATTTTCAGCAGAGGCCCGGGGAGAAAAGCTCCACAGTAAAATAAACAGATAGTAGTTACATTGGATTACATAGTGATTAACAATTTAACATAGAAATTACTTACAACATATTTACAGATGAAGAACATAGTACATCAGTAGACAACTAGAATCTTTATCTGTGAAGTACATAACAGGCATTAACAAATGTAACAATGAGAAGTTCCTGCTGTATAATAAGTACTAGGCTTATGAGTATCTGAGCTTGCTATCATCAAGGTAGTTAGTGGAGGTGAAAGAAAGGTAGTAGTTGGATGGGGTGGATGATATTAGAGTGGGAGTTGCAAGGGCATAGCCAGCATGTTTTTAGGTGCTTTTAATAAAGTTTTGAAGTTGGTGCATGATGGTAAGGAGGTAATTGTGGGTGGGAGTGAGTTCCATAATTTGGCTATGGCGCAAGAGAATAGTGCTTCACCAGCAGAGTTATTGGCTTTAGTGATCTGCAAGTGATTTTTGTTGCTGGATCTTAGTGGTCTGGTGGTGCGATAGGGTTGGAGTAGATTCTGGAGGGATGGGACATTTAGTGGATGGTTTACTAGTTTGTGGGCAAGTGAGAGTTGATACCACTGAAGGAGGTGAGGGAGTTCAAGCCAGCCCAGTTCAGCAAGTGAGAGGCAGTGGTGACTACGGTGGGATGCCCCTGTGGCGAATTTTGCGATTTTGTTGTAGCAGGTCTCTAGCTTGTTTAGATCACATTGCCTTAGGTTGGTATATACTAGAGAGGCATAAAGTAGGGTGGAGATAAGGTGGGAATTTGCTATTGAAATCTTTGCTGCTTTGGTGAGAAATTGTTTATTTCTGTATAATGCTCCTAGTTTTTTGTGGACTTTTTTTTATGGTCATGGATATGTGAATGTCAAATTTTAGTTTATTGTCTATTTCCACTCCTAGCAATTTGGTGTGTTCAGTTTGGTATATAGTGGTGTTGTCTTTTGCTGTGATGTTAAAGTGAGAGTTGTTTTGAGTATGTTTGGTGGGTTGGAAGATGAGTAGTTTAGTTTTATTTGGATTGAGTATTAATTGGGCATCGGATAACCAAGTTTCAACAGAGGAAAATTATAATATATAATAGATATAATAATAGATATAATAATATCCATAGTAATTCTTTCCATGTCTTTGCATAAGAGACTGGTCAAGCTTATGAGACTGGATTTCCCAGGGTCCATTGATGGACCACCCTTGTGCAGCGGTATGACCATTGCACTCTTCCATTCAGGTGGCACAAGATTATCTGGAGCCTATGGTTAAACAGTGACTCCAGAGGACAAGAATGGTCATTCTTCAGGCTAGTTTGGAGGCATCTTGGGATATTATCATGTGCATTCCTAGTGATATTTGGGGGTGCTGTATTTTATGGTATTACTTGAGGGGCAGCTGGGGGGATGAGGTAAAACTGCAGCTGAATTAATCAGCCAGCAGATTTGCTATATCGTCCACCTCCATGTATGTGGCACCATTAACAATTAGTTATGCGTACTGTTGTATACTGCCTTTGAGGCTTTGGACATAGGTAAAGAAAGCCTTGTGGTTGTTCTTGACCCGAGAGGCTATTTATACCTCAAATTTGGCTTTGGTGGACTTAATTTACCCTCTTAGTTGTTTTTTTTTTAACCTTATGACAGAGGTTTTATCCAGCTGGGCATTGCAGAGCCTAATTTTAGCTACAACTTTTTTTTGTACAGTCTGTTTACATTTGGATTCCACCAGTCTGGTTTGTCTTTTTAGTTTGTTCTGGGCTCAACTGCAGTAGGCACAGCTATCTCTCTGCTCTTATTAACATGATTGTTCAGGGTTTCTGTGTACAATTCACTATAGGCAGCTGTGTTCGTCGGGTTAAGAGGGGGCTTGAGATATTGTCATGTTTAGCATTTTTCCTAACTGTTACAGGCTTTGCTGGTGTCACATCATTGATTTTTATGTTTATTATAACTCATATGCTATCAAAATTAGATTAAGGTGTACTTGATCTTAAAGAACACTTATGACAAAGTGAAAGATATAACAGCTACAATAAAATAAATAAATAAACAAATACACTAAAAGGTTTGTGCTACATTATGGATATAATACATTATTAGGCTCTCAATACATAATGAGCATTAGGAAGAAAACTCCTTAATGCCATATTTTAACTCTCCATACTAGACACAGACACACACACACACACACACACACACACACACACACACACACACACACACACACACACACACACATAGCCCCTGCTATGACATCACAAAAGACTGAACCTATAATGCCTCACTACTTAATGTTTATGGAAATATATTTGCATGTCAAATGCAGCAGAAGACATTTGACTTCTAGAAAGACAAGTTGTCAACTAGGACTTGTGCAGTTAGAATTCTTCTCCTTTTGGCTTTTCCCATTAGAGGGTCACTGCAGTGGAACAATGGCCCACAGAACGATTGGCAGTAGAGATTTATGGTGTCGAGCTGCCAGCCTGTCCCACGATGTTCCACTGGAGACACACACACACACACACACACACACACACACACACACACACACACACACACACACACACACACTCACTCCTAGGGCCAATTTAGAGTCAGAATAGCTTACATTAAAGATCTTCATTTCTATCTTTCTTTATTTTTAATTAGTCTCAATGCTTTATAGATGTATATAAATGTATATAAATCATTATCTATCTTGATATCATTTTGAGGGTGTGGCTATAGAGATAACTGAATAAACAATGTAACTAAAACTCATGCAGCATGCCATTTATTTATTTGTTATGTTCCAAAAGCGCTTGCAACTTTAACATCAGTTGTATATGTAGAAATTTAATTATTTGCTAAACAAACATGTTTCAGAAAGTCACAAATGTACGTTAATAATACAGTCCAAGACTATCAATCACTGTAGACAACTCTCACCAGATAAAATGCCAAGCCAAACAATCTGCACAAGTGTCAGGTCTGTGTTAAAAACTGCTGGAAAAACCTTATGTCTAAAAGAGAGACTTTCATGTGGATAAGATTATTGTTAGCAGAAAAAATCTGGGGCAAACAGAAGCACATACTAAAAAAAAAAAATAGAGTATGCAGATGTCAGTTCTTGTACATGGCGTCATTTCTTTCATTACTAAATACAGACATATTTTCAGATAAACAAATAATATTTCCTAATGATGGTTTTCTTCAAAATAAGAGTATCTTCCTGCAGTGATTCACTGTAGTCCACAACTCCCATCTTAACTGTCAAAAGTTATATATATTTTGTTGTTTCCAGTCCGAAGACTTCATCATTAGGGTACAGAATACATCATCAGATGTAGGCCAGACACTGACAATTGGTGAAAAAAAATAATTAAAAGTCTAGTAAATCAAGGTTTACTGCAGTCCTAGCTCCAGCAGGAGAGTAAATTAATTTGGCATATGAAACATTTGCTTGTGATTAGAAATTCCTACCTCTCACCTCCACCATGGTAAAGGTGTCCCTACATTTAAGGAAATGTTTCAGAAAATTAAAATCTCGATTTCTGTCCTCACTTCATTTTTTTTCTGGCAATTTTTCATGGAATTCTTCAAGTGTTGCTTCTCACTTACTGTGATGTGGGAGTTCTAACACATTAATATAAATTCATTTTCTTTATTTGTTATGTGCATTGTTGATTGGAATTAAAATACTAATTTAGAATAATAGACATGACTGAGTTAAATACAATACGGTGTTACATATACTGTATTGTATTAACATGCAGATTAGATACATTTTAATCAAACTGCATATGCTCTCAGAAAACTGAGTTTTTTGAGGACATATATTAGTTTAATATATGTGATGCCCAAGCAAGTGCCAGGACACTCCACAAATAAGGATATAGCATAATTGCACATTTGTTTACTAAAAAAATACTGTTATTCTGGTAGAGTGTGCACTGTATGCCAAAAACTACATAGGTATTCTACAAATGCAATAAAACAAAAGCTGGAAAAATATTTCATTTAATTATGAAACTGACAGACACTGTAAATGTTCTACTCTGTATTCATTAATGATTGTGCATTACAATGCTACTGCAGAATATTAAAAAAAAAGTACTAGCAAATACCACCAAATGAATGTTTTGCATGCATACCCCAGGATTCAATAAGTGTTATTTTCTGTGCAGGAATAGTGCAGCAGCTCCTGCATGGAATACGGCCACTGAGCGATCCAGTAAACAAGGCTGGGGGCATGCACGAGCCTGGTAGCACTATTCTTGCACAGACACCACTGAATTATGCTAATTACCTCATTTTCTGGTGAAAATAATGCAAATGAGGTGAATTAGTGATTCAATAAACAGGCAGGCAACCATGCAAGAACAGTATCAGTTGCAGAAATGTATTCAGTTACTAACCGAGTACATTTCTGCAAAAATGAAAACGGGGGCATGACAACTCAAAGCAAAGCATATATTATAATCATTATGCATGCCAACTGCCAAAAATATGGCCATTAGCATGGAAAAGTGCTGCAAAAATATGAAAGTCAAAGTTTTTTTTTTTGGCCAATTTCGGCCATTTAAGCATAGCACAGTGGCGTGCAAACAGGATTGTGCCGAAAATTTAAAAAAATGTGAAAAGACAATTTTAAGTAAAATCTGCATTTTGCCATTATAGTGTATAGCATGCAGAATCAAAACAATAACAAGTAACAATTGTTGCTAAGGAGAAAGGCTCTGGTGTAGTGGTGTAACAAGGGGCTAAGGCAGTGAGGTATGCAAATGAGCACATTTTACTGAATCACAAAATGGGAGACCATTCTCTGGCTGCACCCAACCGTATAGGAGCTATAAGGCAGTGGTGTAATCATGAGAAGTGGCTGACATGAAAAGGGGCTGTGTCATGCTTGGTGTAAGCACATTGGAGCGCCATGGCTCCCATTTGAGCTTAGCTAAACACAGCTAAGCAAGGCTGTGTGCCTAAGGCTGTATTGAATTATTCCATGAAATGAAGAGTGTGTTCACATCTAGGGGAGGGCCATTTTTGCTTCAAAGTGTTTACTTTAGCTAAACAGGTTTGCGCAGCATGTACCAGGTCTTAGCAGATCTGTTTACATTTAGGCACCGGGTTTCCCCAGCATGCCTCGGGCTTAAAATGAGTGGAAATGGGAAGGGGGAAAAAAAAAGGGAAATAGCAGAATAAAAGCAATCAAGTACAAAGAATATAGCAGACAGATGGAAAATATCATGGCCAGCCAATCATACAAGCATCTGCAACACAACAGTATAAACTGTGCAAACCCCTTTCAGTCTGTTTTTTCCCACAAATTCTGCACCATTGGTGTACACACTTGGAGGAATTTTAACTGACAAAATGGGAGGGGCTGCTGTCACTTTGACACATCAGTATGTGCTAGAGGCTGATGGTGTTGAGGAGGACAATGATGGTAACAGCCCCAGACAGAGGAGAAGGTGAAGAGTGTTCAGACCCAGGGTAACCTACCAGGGGCTACATGATCTGGAGATAGTAGAGCACTACAAGGTGGACAGGGACATACTTTAGCAACTCATCAAGCTGTGCCAGCCTCACCTCAGACCCCGAAACAACAGAGGGGAACCCATCCTAGTGGATACCAAGGTATGTGTAGCCTTAAGAATACTAGCTACAGGTAATTTCCAAAGATCTGCAGGGGACATCATGGAGGTCTCACAGGCATCTGTATCTAGGGTACTCCACCAGTTCCTGGATGCCATGCTACCACATGCCAGTGAACACATTTACTTCCCCAGCACCCATGAGGAGAGGAGTAATGCCCAGGGCATTATCATTAATGTGTATGCTGGCAGCCCTGGAAGCTATTGCCACTCCCACATCTGGCATTCCTCACAGCTGTATCAGGAATTTATCAGGGGGGACATACCGTACTGCCATCTGGTGGGGGATTCTGGCTATGCACTGGAGCCATGGATGATGGCACCCATCAGAAATGCACACACACCCAGTCAAGAATGCCACAATGAGGCACACACACAAACCAGGATCATTATAGAGCATTTGTTTGGGATGCTCAAGTCATGGTTCTCCTGCCTTGACATATCTTGTGGTGCCTTGCAGTACTCTCCAGCCATGTGTGCACACATGTTTATAGTATGTGCCATTCTACACAATATGATCCTGGGGAAACAGCTGCAACAGGAACAGCATGGGGAAGGGCCACACAGCCCCCCACCATTGGCAAGGTCCCCACATAGAGGGACTTGGATGAGGAACCTCCTAAGCCAGCCCCTGTAGGCAGATGGAGGCATGCCCAGTCTGCCCTGGCCTTGGCAAAGAGGCAATGCATAGCACACACACTGACACTGTAGGGACACAGGGAATGACACCTCTCTCTGACTCATACACACAGTAAAATGGATGACACACACATCACGCTACCTGTAACTTACCATGTATAGGCAGTGTACTGCGTGCGTCTAACATAGACAGCCCTCAAAAACCATCTTCACAGCTGCCACAGGCACAAGGTAAGTCAGTTTTCTTAACAATAAATGAATGGATTAGTATGTTCTGGTAACATATCTATGGTATCACTGCATGCATGCAACAGAATGGGGTGGCCTACTGGGATAGCAGCAGATAACTGACAGCTATGTGGGACACCAGGAAATGTTTACCCAATACTGGCTCCCCCACACTATGCAGTAGTATCCAAGGTGACAAATCCGACTGCAGTATATGTGGGGCCTACTAAAAGGGGGGTTCATAGGTCACAGGCATGGATGTCAGTGTGGGGGTCCCATACTCACTCCTCAGCCTCATCCAGCAAGTCAGCTGTAGAAAACCATAAAGAAATGTCTGGCAAAGGCCCACAAATGTTGACAATGATGAAATACCCCCTACAGACTTACACAGTGATAGTACAGCAGGTCTTGCAGTTGCAGTAAGGCTCTGAAGGGTAAGAAGTCTGAAACTCAAATGTTTGCACATACAGTCTGACCTGTGGTCCTTAGTGATATGCGTCTAGTTTCCAAGACAGGGCACAATACTATGCTAAATGGAACCAAAATGTAAGACAAATATCAGCACAGTCTGTGCAAATGTGTACAGTTGACAGATGTGCCCCCCCCCCTCACACCCATATTCCCATAGAAATGCAGTAACATGTATGTTTGCAGGGAAATAGCAGCATTGCACACATTGCCAGAGCTGTCCCAATCAACATAACTTGTTGCATGTTCACAATATGCAGGGGGTCAATGAGCTATGTATATGTGTGGTTAATACTGTGAGGATGTGGCCAGCACTTACTCCCGGCTGTTGTGTCGTAGTGGCCTAGGTACAGTGCTGTCTTTGGCAGGCCATGTTCCAAGAACTGCAGTGCCAAGTATTCTGCATGTCAGCTACACTTGTGATAGGATTTGTACACATTGTCCAGATGTCAATAGCTGTTAATGCAGAAAAGCTGTACAAGTCATGGACAGGGGGCCACACATATGGACATTACACAGCTTGGAGTAACCTACACAGTGCCTAACATACCTCTCAGCTGTAATGACCTATTACAGAATGTGCAGAGGTTTACATCATAATTGTGGTCTGTATAACATGAAATAGTGGTTATCTGGCAATTCATTGTCAAATCATGTAAGACTAAGGTCAGAAAATAATCACAGATTGTAGTGTCAGACTTCATACCCTGTAGAAACAGGCATGCTAATGCAAAACCTGTTATTGAATCACCTTTCTAGGTTTGTAAGGCCAGTACTTAAAAATGGTCCCTATATTTAGGCCTCTGTCCCTAATCACTTATGGCTTTTTCCACATGTGTGGCTCTCAGAAGTTGAGAAGTATGGTAGCCAGTAGGGCAGCTTGTACCTGAAAGTCAGTGTACTGCCAGGGTATAAAAGACTGCCACCTTTCTGTGTCAGCACTGACAACATGTCACTGGCCAACAGCCATTCCCCTGGAATGACACAAGTTATTACAGAAGAACCAAATGTATGCCTTGTATATCTGTTCTGCTTGTCCTAACATTGTATTTACCTGTCAAATATTTGCAAAACAAGAAAAGGTCATGCCAAAACAGCAATAGCAGACAGTGGGGAAGCAGACGTCAAAATCATAAGAGCAAACAAGCAATTACCAAACTGGTCTCCCAACTGTCTATGTTTGGCAGAACATTATTAACACCCATCCCCATGTGTGGGCCATAGTCTGACTGTCATATTTGGGTATGTGCAGATGTCAGTCTGTGATGGTATGACAGCTAGGCCCACATGTAGCCTCAAAATAACATATAGCAACACAAACCATCTAAGGCCCACAGCAAATGGAGTGGTGCGATGATGGACAACCTGCTAAATAGGTACACTCAGAGGTTTGAAATCCACAACCCTGTGTGTGATGTAATGGCATGTATCTCACCCACATCAGAATTACAAATACATAGCAGCCACTGTGGTCAAAGCCTGTGACTGGACCACAGAAGGACAAAGAGACACATGTAAGGGGTGGGGAACCACTGGCCAGACAAATGGAGAATGTGCACACCAGAACAGATTGTGCAGTAACATAGGTGCCATGCAGTGTAAGGAGTCAATAAACATTGCCTGTAAATACACAACACACACCCATGTAAGTGGAGGTCTGCAACAAAACAAAACCCAAACAATGAACACCTCAGAGGCAAAATCACAAGAGAACTACACCAAACTACACACCACAGAGCATGTAGACTCCACACACCAGGGTCTTGCAAACAATAAGGCCTCACCCCAAACCCCAAACACTTACCCTATGCAGATAGGATAACAGCACTGCCCTTCTACCCCATTCCATACAGACTCTGCTGAGGTGAACCCCTGTCTGGCATACAAAGCAATCCAGACCCTGCCTTAATGGGACTGTTACACATCTGGAACTTAAGGCCCACTCCATCAACCTGTAGATGCAGCATCAACCTGGGCTGTGATATCAGTACAACGTATTGGTGTGACAGATATGTGTACCACACACTCGCCCATCTGTGGAATGTACTCCCTGTCAACAGCAAGCCAAGTGCCGCAATACCCCTAGTGATATGCTCCCTGTATAACTGCACAGGAAACATAAAATACAGTCCTGTGATCCCACCGTTGTCCCTGCTAGACATGGGCTCTGTGTGCTGACATATTGTAACATGGGCTACACTCTCATCTGCATGGGTTATATGGGCTTCAGGGCCAATACCCTACTAATGTCATAGCAACCTATCAACCTATACACAACCATCTGTCACTGGTTCACCCCATTACTCTGTACAGCTCTGTCACTGGCATACCTGGAAGTCACAGTGCTATGTTGAATATACTACAAATATAATGGACATTTCTGCACAGTAGAATCCACTCTGTACCCACGCCCACACCTCCCAACCTCTGACAGCAAGACATCTGGACAAGGTCATAAATATAAGTGGGACAAAGGCACAATGATAGGGACATGTTGTAAATATTGCCCTTACAAACTGAGAACATTGGTAGGATAAGGGGTTTTGCAATAGTAGGAATTGTCCAAAAGTTATGAAGTCTGAAACATTAATGTCTGTTATTATTTTTTAATGTCAGTCTTCAATTGTACGCAACTAACTTGCCATAAAAACATAGGTTTATGTAGACTGGACAAAACTTCTAGACAAACACCTGGACAATATGCCAATAAATGTACAGCTTAGAGGTATGGCCACACCAGAATATGACTTTTCATGTGAGAAGAATACCACACAAGCAGGAGATCCCCAGCCAGTGTATCACCAAGTTGCTGGACTGTTTACACAGCTTCATCAGTTAAACTGTTGTAGCCACATCTCTCAACTGGTAGTTTTGGTCAAGACTGTATATAGTCAGGCACATAATATTGGTCTGGGCATCATACATCTTGTATTCCTCTAGTGAAGCACTGTGATGATCTGAGGATGTCTGTCAGTAGGTAGTGACACAATACATTGCAGTGTCAGAATTGAGATAAGTCAGAAAATGTCTGCTAAGACAACTTTATTTACTTTTGAGAGGTATGGCTGTAGCACACAAACCCCCTGACCAGAGTACACCTATCTCTGGAATGGAGTCCCACTCTCACTATAGAAGGTCACACTGGGCATGCTCCTACACTTAGAGAATCCCAGGCCATGTGGGAACCCACATCATACTATATAACTGTATTGTGCACATATGTCTTTGCATACAGACAGATATGTACACCTTAACTCTCCCTACACACACCCTTCAGACAGGATTAGTGCCAGCTAGCTGTAGGTGGCCCATATGTGATATATCTACATCTGTTGCATTTGACACACAGACATATATATGGGCAACAGATAACAGTATGTCAAGCATACACAAACATAGACGTGGGCAAGAGAGAGACAGACAGTGATAGAGAGAGAGGGAGAGACCCAGGGGGACACTGAGTGAGTCACACACACAGATACCTTGAATAGCATAGAGTGATGTCCTGCTGTGGATAGTGGCATACCGGTCGTAACCAGTCGCACATGCCAGCATGAAGGTGCGCCCCATTGTGTAATAGTACTGAGGTGGGGGTTATAATATCACATCACCTGCCTGTGTGTGTGTGTGTGTGTGTGTGTGTGTGTGTGTGTGTGTGTGTGTGTGTGTCTGTATGTCTAAGTATTAGAAAGCTGTTCCCACTCAGTACACTTCCTATTGCCCTACTTCACAAGATCTGATGCTGTCATTCACATTAGAAGTACCATTGGACACCTGTCAGCCTTATTAGCTCTGTTGCACATGCAATAGGTGCATAACACTATAGTACAAATAACTAGATAGGTAGGGGTTCTAATCTCAGTCCTAGCAAATGTAAGTGTGTGTGTGTGTGTGTGTGTGTGTGTGTGTGTGTGTGTGTGTGTGTGTGTGTGTGTGTGTGTGTGTGTGTGTGTGTGTGTTTGTAGGCTGAAGTATTTTGAGGAATTTCCAACCCATAACACTTCCCAGTGCCCTATTTTAGCAGTCCTGCTGATGTCAGTCACCTTAGAAGTACCTTTGTATACTTGTCAGCCCTGCAACCTCTGTAGCATGTTGTGCAATAACTGCATAACACTAAAGTACAAATAACTAGATAGGCAGGGGTTCTAGTCCCAGTTTTGGTAAATGTGTGTGTAAGAGTGTGCATGCTTGTAGGCTGAAGTATTTTGAGGGCTTTCCCACCCACAACACTTCTCAGTTCTCTACTTTAGTAGTCCTGCTGATGTTATTCACCTTAGAAATACCTCTGTGCACTTGTCAGCTCTGTAAGCTCTACCGTGCATGTGATAACTACGTAACACTATAGTACAAATACCTAGACAGGCATGGGGTTCTATTCTCAGGTCTGGTAAATGTGTGTGTGTGCATAAGTGTATGTACAAGAGTTTGTAAGTGTGTATATTTGTAGGCTGAAGTATTTTGAGGGCTTGCACATCCCAGTGCCTTACTTTAGCAGTCCTGCTGATGTCATTCATCTTAGAAATACCGCTGTGTACTTGTCAGCCCTGTAAGCTCTGCAGCACATGTGATAACCAGGTAACACTATAGTACAAAAGACTAGATATGCAGGGATCCTATTCTCAGGTCTAGCAAATGTGTGTGTGTGTGTGTAAAAGAGTTTGTAAGTATGTATGTTTGTAGGCGGAAGTATTTTGAGGACTTTCCCACCCACAACACTTCCCAATGTCCTACTTTAGCAGTCCTACTGATGTTCACCAAAACACTAAAAATACAGAACAGATGGAAGAGGCACACACACCAGCACTGTCGTTAAAACACTTCATCAGATGACAAAAACACTTAATTAAACAGAACATCATAAATACAATTATTTATATAGTCATATTTACACAATATTTAATACACAAAATTAATCATTAAATCCATTATATAATTCGATACATATCAAATTAACATAACACATTAATAATTATTAAATTCTCAATATTAATAATCAAAATTAAATAAAAACAAAAATCATAAAACAACTCCAATCCTATAATATCAGCACACTTATATCATAAACTGTTTTTTATAATATAAAACATTGATAAATATAAAAATATAAAAAAAGAAAATAAATAAATACTAAAAAAGTTTGATTGATGCTGAGTACAGGTGCTAAAGAGATGGCATCATTTAGCACCTGTACTCAAGCTGAGATCAGCTAAGCTTTAAGTGTTGTCATTTTATAATTTTTTTTCTATATTTATCTTATTTTAAATGTGTATCAAAATTAGTTTATAATATAAAGTGTTGATAGTATAGGATACCACAAGCTGTAATGCTTTTGCTGGTTGTATTAAAGAATTTAGTTTGTTTTATTAGACTAAGTTATTATAAAGTATTTATTAAATTCTGATAATAATATTAATTTATTAATCCATTAATGTATCAGGTCAGTGTGGGGGGAATCCACTATAATATATTTTAATGTAATGCATTATAAGTCTTACTTTAAATGTTTAAGTTTCTTGTTCCCTTTAATTAACTAATTGTTTAATTATTTTAATTATTTTGATGAGTATATTAGGAGTGTTTTTTGTGTAGGTATGCATTTGTCTCCATCTGATGAAGTGTTTTAAATGAAAACGCAGTGCTGGTGTAATCGCGTTAGTGGACTGTATAGTCAAACTTATTGTTTCATGCTTTATTTGACTGAAAGAGTCGTTTTAATAAAGGAATTCGTGTGGATTACGGATTTGTGCCTCTTCCATCTGTTCTGTATTTTTGGTGTTTTGGTGAACATTGGAACAGTGATTCTTTTTGGTTTGAGTCCTACTGATGTCATTGACCGTAGAAGTGCATTTGGACAGCACTCAGCCCTATAAGCTCCATGGCATGTGTAATAACTAACAGTATAGTACAAATAACTAGATAGGCAGGGGTTCTATACTCAATTGCGCCAAATATGTGTGCGTGTGTGTGTGTGTGTGTGTGTGTGTGTGTGTGTGTGTGTGTGTGTGTGTTTGGGTGAGAATAACATCCTCTGGGGTTGTGGGTTATAGCATTTTGAGGCATGTACCACCCAGTACACATCCCATTGCCCTTCTTTACAAAGCCTGCTGATGTCATTCACCTTAGATGTACCTGTATACACTTGTAAGCCCTCTAAGCTCTGTGGCATGTGCAATATCTGCATAATACTATAGTGGAAATACTTAGATAGATAGGGGTTCAGATCTCAATACCGACAACTATAGTAGTGTGTGTGAAGCATATCCCTTGCGGCTGTTGTGTGTGTGTAGGTTATACCATTTTAAGGCCTGTTGACACCTACCCATAACCTTACTTTAATGACCCTGTTAATGGCATCTGCTTCAGTAACACTATACAGACCATATCAGTCATCTGTACAGATGTACATGGGATATCCACATGTTTGCAAACTATATGTGGTCTGTGTCCCCTGACAATGAGCATTCCTGTGATATAATTGCCGAATATGTTTCAGTTAATGTACTGACACAAATGCCAGAATCAGACATCATACCCAACTGACACATCATGCTGATACAAAGTCTGTCACTCTATCACTTGTGCAGGTTTGTAGGAGCAGTAGATGAGACCAATCGCTATGTCTTGAGGGTTATCCCACCATCCATGAAGGCATTACCTGTTGTAAGAGGTTATGTGTATGTCCCAGGCATATAATCTATGTGGAGCATGTCATGTGTACACAGCACTATAGTACATACAAGTGGATATGCAGGGTTACTAATATGTCTATTGCAACCATGTATGTGTTTCTGTATGCACAGCCCCTGTGTCTGTCTTCAGTGTGTGTATGTTTTGGCTATACCATTTTGTTTGCCTCTTCCACCCTGGGAACTCCCTCATTGCCAACCTAGTGTCATCCCATACAGATGTCATCCACCGTACCAGCACAGTTACACAGTTTCTAACAGTAAGCCACTGTGGTGCAATGGTCCTATCACTGTGTATTGTAAGTTAATAGATGGGTAGGTCATGTACTCTGATAAGTGTCACCTCCATGTACATTGTCACCTCCATGTACATTTGTGTTTCAATGCATGTCTCAACACAGCGGTGTGCGTGTGTGTCAGATGGCTCTAACATGTTAAGGGCCTCTGAACCCACCACTGGCAATCCTAACAGCCCCTGCAATTGTCACCCACTTCAATAGTAGTGGCAGACACTGCCACACTACAGTACTGCTGTGCTATCTGTGTTATGTATCTAGCACTATCATTCATAAGACTGTGCAGGTAGGGGCTGTGCTTAGCCCTTTGTCATCTGCCTCATGTATGGAACTATGACTCTGTGTGCACTACCAGCATGAGAGGCCAGACATGCATATGAGATGGCAGGCACACATGCTGGTTATTGTCAGGTTAGACTAACACTGGCTGACCTGTGTCAGGAATACATACCCCAAACCTGTCATAGGCAGTACCAGGCATACCCTCATCAACTGCATGACAATCGACTGGATGTGACAGAAATGGCAGGGGCAACAGGTGCTGATAGTGAATCTGTTGCAGTTGAAGTAATGGCTAGGCTTATGAGGGACCTAGTGCCAGTACTCAAGTAAACTCTTCTGCATGTGTGAGCCTGCGGGCCTACAGAACATCCATTTGTCATGTATAAAGGCTAGGTGGTTGTGTCAAGGGTAAGTATGCAAGGTCACAATGTCTACCACAATTGCACCTCACACACTGTTGCATGTAAATACACCTGGTAAACAAGTGCATATACAGCTGTACTTTGGCTATGAAAAGATCATTGTGTTTCCAATCTGCCTTACTCATCATTGCTACTGTCAGCAGGCCCACAGCCTGCAGACACACAGACAACTGGAACACAACCAGAATACAGTATGTGACAGTACTAAAAACAATAGTGCATCAAGGAGAACAATGTACATACACCTCAATGTGCACCCATAACTACTGCCAGCAGACAGCACCTTAAACAGCATGACATTGCTACACTGTACCATAGTCAGCCTGTGCATCAGACCCATATGAGCATGTCATGCATTGATGGTATGGATAACAGGGTTGTGGCACAAGTATCATTGCATGCACAAGGTGTGGTGTTGGATTGTCAGAGTCCTAAGCTGAGCCATATGGTTGACATGTGTGTGTGTGTGTGTGTGTGTGTGTGTGTGTGTGTGTGTGTGTGTGTGTGTGTGTGTGTGTGTGTGTGTGTGTGTGTGTATGTGTGTCTAAAGGGGTGATATTCAACTGGGTCTTGCAGAGGAGCTGTGCATGTCTGGTGGCAACTGGCCTGTGATAGGGATATGAGAGTATTTGTCTGCACACCATCAAGTGATATGGATGCCCAAGACAGTGCTATTTTGGATAGCCATGGACTGCACATGGCAGGATGCATGGTTCACTGTCTCCCAGCAGAGGTACTGTAACTGGTTCTGCCAGGAGTTTCACTGGCACTGCCAGGCCCGAGGACAGGTGCAGTATTACTTCCTGATGGTAACTGTTGTCTGCTGGATCTGCATCCCTGATGGGACTGGCCAGGACAAAGTGCCTATGGCCTGCTCTGGTGTGATGTGGACAGCACCCTCCCTTTGGTAGTGCTGTTGGTACTGCCACTATGAGACTGTGAATGTGCACAGCTACGTGGGCTCACAGCTGATTATGATGCTGACCTACGTCCACCTGGGCGATGCCCTACAACCACCACATACTCAAGCACCGACATTGCATGACTGAGCAGTTACAATGTCTCACTCCACTGTCTATACATAGCATCGACAAGATGATGTATGGCATCACAAATGCCATGGAGGTCATCACGCATGGCAGGGGGCACTGCATTCATGACCCTGAGAGTCTATCTGGTGTTGCAGTGAGTATGTGCCTGTGACTCCATGATGGACCATAACATGCATCTGGTGACACCTGCTGTAGCATTTGCGACAGAGGCTTGATGAGCAGCAGTCCTCTGTAGAGCACCCCTATCCATCTGCCTGTGTATGACCTTGCCTGTTGTCTGTCTTTGGCTGGTGTCTACAGTCACACTTGCCATACTCAACACACTAGCCTGTTCCATACCACCACCCTTAACCTGTCCATTATCTGTGGCTGCTGGGGACTGGGTATGTGTGGGCATACTGACTGTATATGGGGACATGGTGGGTTAAAGTAGGATACAAACAATGGCATGGATTCAGGCAGCAACAACCTCACCTGCACCTCACTATGACCACCATCATCATGGGAGTCTGCAAAGACACTGACATCAGGTTGTGAGGGGGAGGGACACCAACCTCTGTGTTCACCTGTGAGGGGAAGACAACATATGTAAATTAATATCCTGTAGTAGTATGTTTGCTGATATATATATATATATATATATATATATATATATATATATATACATACACACACACACACACACACACACACACACACACACACACACACAACACACACGCGCACGCACGCACGCACGCATGCACACACACACACACACACACACACACACACACACACACACACACACACACACACACACACACACACACACACACACTCCTGGTACAGTGTGGCACAGCTGTGACACCTATGGGCCCTTCAGGGCAGACCTTACAGTAGTTCTGCCTGCTGCAATCCATATCTGTCACTGGTACTGTAAGGCCCTCAATGAAAAATGACAAATCCTACTGTGTGATGGGCCTAGTAGCCGAATAGTAATTGTGGCCAAGACCGAGGCTATTGGAGTGAGCTATACAGTGTCACCAAGTGCATATGCACATACTGTAATAGCTGACTTAATGCTATACAGACCACACACAATGACAAGGTGTAACAGTATGTGATGATAACTGATGAAGAGAAAAGACTATACACTATCACTGCAGTACCTATACTGTTCAGACATACAGGGATTCATTTCAGACAACATAGCAGGACAGTCTGCAATACATACAGGAAACATATAAAGTACTGGGTGCATAGCCTCATAAAATGATACCAGACTATTGGCCCTGATACCCTCATAGGCCTGTCCCACACTTTTGCCCATGTCCCTTCCATGACAGCACCTGTTTTCCCTGTCCAGCTGGAACACATGTGGGAACCCTGGGGTGTCCCATCCATTTCCCATACAGTCATCCAGCTTCTTCTTCAAGAAGGCTATACACGTACTCTGCTAGACATGGGGAGGGAGTGTACTTTACAGACAGTGTATTGTATGGGGCACTACACTATCCCGCCAACAATTCCTATACCTGTCACAGACCAGGTGAGAACCTTGCATGTATGATGCATGAGTGAGGTTTGTCTTACAGATTTGCAGAAATGCTATCAAGGTTAGTTTAGAAATGGCTTTGTATGCCAGACACAGGTCACCTATGATCAGTCTGTATGAGACTGAGTACATAGACTGGGCTTTCAGCCTACCTGTATTAGATAGGTGTTACAGAGCCTGGATTTGCCTGGTCAGGAACCTCTGTGGTCTCTGCAACTGCTGCATTTGCTTGGCAAGGTACATGCCAAAGAAGCCATTGTACTTGGTAATGCGTCTGATAAGGCTGGAGTACAGGGATGTTGTGGCCTCCTGGTTCCTGGGTGACATACCCATATTTGTGAGGTGGGCCATGTAGACAGCCTTCCATACAATGGTGCCCACCCGGTGGGAAACTGTCAGGTTGCTACCAACCTTGGTGCACAAGTCACCTCACACCTGATTGCATGCTCACTACATTATTACTGTCAGAATTAGTGTGCATGACATTTGCCACAGCAGAGAGAATGATGCCTCTCATGGCATTCAGTTTACAGAAATGCTTCTTGCATGAGGGCCTCTTGGGGGATGCTCACATCAGTAGGGGAATGTAAGACAGTGGCTAGCTTGCAAGCATATGTGCATCTGGTCAGCCATAGGCCACTGCTTTTGTCTTGTACCTCAGATACATATATCTCAAACGGTAGAGGCCCCCAGACTGATCCTTGGGGTACACCGCTTTGGAAGACTATACTACTAGAGGTGGGCTCCTCTACTCTGACCAAGTGGGTACTATCATTGGACCAGTTAGCTACCCATCTGATAACATACAGGTTGATGCCTAGCTATGTAAGTATATGTATCCTGGCCACCTGGGGATTATTTTGTGAGAACTGGGCTAGGTGACGGGAGACATTGTTCACCATCTTCCCCTCATCCTTTTGTTTGTTTACCACTTCAGTGAGGTCGACCAGGTTTAACAGGCCTGATCTCCCTTTGACAATACCATCCTGTGTGGGCTCAGGCATTTTGAGGTTGATGATGTCCCTGCTCATAATATCCTTGATATTGCCTTCCATGCCCTTGCAGATCAGGCTAGTTATGCCAATGTGCATATGACTGGCTGGGTCGATGGATTGCTCCACCTTTGTGTATAGGGATGACAGTGGCTGTACTCTGTGTGGATGGGATGACACCAATGCTCAGGTTTTGGTTGACTATAGTGCATAATGAATATGAGAGCTCATGCCTGTGTTCATGCCTGATGCAGCTAGGGATGGTATCAAGTCTATGGAGACTTCTGTGTGTTGGCTTTGAGAGGACATTATGGACCTGCTTCCTGATTATGATGGGAGGGGGGCAGGTGCTATGCATGTACATGTGTAATGATGGGGGGGCAGGGGGGTGATGTTTACACTTCACCTGTCTGCAACCTGTCACCTATTTCTATGCCATATATGTATGTAGTGTTATTGACCACCACTACAGCGCAGATTTGTGTGTTGCCTCTGGAATTGCAGACACATGTGTGGAAGGCCTAGTGATAGGCCTTGGTGGATGTGTCTAATTTGCACTCAAAGATAGCCTTAGGGTTATTCACCTGTGACCTTATGTGCTTGCGCAAACCAAGGTGACATTGCTTCCAATAAGGCACCTGTTCCTTCTTGGCCCTATCCAGCAATTATTTCCAACTATTATAGTATTTGTGTATTGCTGCTGTCCACCATGGATGTTTATCTTACCTTGAGGGGAGTAATGTTGTCCTGCCAGGTATTGCTGTGTCCATACAGCTATGTAGGTGCCCACATAGTATTGTGGTGTGGGCCTGGACACTACTGCTAGTTCCAGCTGATGGGACATTGGCTGTAAAGTTACTTCTACCTGCTTTGATGAAATTTATTGTCAGTTGTGTAAAGTTAATTTTGTTTGACCAGGGCAGATGCTGACCTGAAAAGTGATGGCTATGTCGTCAGATCTTACTGAAGAGGATGACACTGTAGGAGTGCCACAGTGGCTACTCAGGTCAGTTAGGACCAGGTACTGGATATTTCAACCTGTTGTAGGAGTGTTGACTGACTGATTCACTGTGTTGCCATTGACAAAGCCAAGGAATTCTGTGCATTCATGTTCAGGTGGCATAGGTCATGCACATTATGGCTAGGTGGTTGATGTCACTCAGGAGCAGGCTAGATGATTTAATCCTGACAGATTCCAGCAAATCCCAATAGGTGTGGTGGGTGCCCATAGTTATGGTTGGAGGCCTGTAGCTAGCTATGATTTGAGTAGGTGTTTTGTCAACTGTTAACTGCACTTGGGATGTCTTCCATGTGTCATACTGTTTGGCCAGCCTGGAGGTGTGTATGTGTATGATAATGTTCAGCACTCCACTTCCTGTGGCTTTGGCTAGCAGTAGCATAGTATTGTGGTGTGGGCCTTGACACTACTGTTAGTTCCAACTGATGGAACATTGGCTGTAAAGCTAATTCTACCTGCTCTGATGAGATTTATTGTCAGTTGTGTAAAGTTATTTTTTTTTTATCCTGACAAGGCTGGGGGGCAGGGGAGATGGTGACCTGAACAATGATGGCTATGTGGTCTTACTGAGGAGGATGACACTGTGGGAGCACTACAGTGGTTACATACATTGATTAGGACCAGGTACTGGATATTTCAACCTGTCATAGGAGTGTTGACTGACTGATCCACTGCATTGCCATTGAGAAAGCCGAGGAATCTCTGTACATTCATGTTCAGGTGGCATAGGTCATGCACATTATGGTTGGGTAGTTGACATCACCCAGGAGCAGGATAGATGATTGCATCCTGACAGATTCCAGCAAGTCTCAGTAGGTGTGGTGGGTGTCCATAGTCATGGTTGGAGGCCTGTAGATAGCTATGATTTGAGTAGGTGTTTTGTCAACTGTTAACTGCACTTGGGATGTCTCCCATGCACCATACTGTTTGGCCAGCCTGGAGGTTTGTATGTGTATGATAATGTTCAGCACTCCACCTCCTGTGGCTTTGCAGCCCTCCATGTGGGGTTTAACTGTATGATGGGTTGAGTAACCTGGGAAGTTTAGTGTGCTCTCCACAGCTACAAAGCAAGTGTCAGTGACTGCACAAATGTTGGCATCCTACAGGACAAGGTACACTTCCATTGACATGGGTTTTTTGCTAAGAAGTCTAGCTCCATTTTGAGCAGGACATCCGCACAAAGGCATACATCACTGGTGGGCAAAGGCTGGAAAATAGTGTCACTTTATAAATCTAGCTGAAACACACTTAGTTGCCAGCAAAGATGGTGTCACATTCACAGGTCTACTCCACAGCATATGACATCTGACAATCAAATGTATGTTATTATATTATGACAACAGTCTTTAATGGGCTGCCAGTGATGTGCTAGACAATACACAACTGCGTGAGGCATTGACTACAAATATGAGACAGACATGTGGTCAGTCTACAAGACTCTGGACAGTTGTCAGGTATGGGCTCAGTATATAACATACAGTTCAACACACAGTTTTGTGCCTGCATATGTATCATAGTAGCATTCACAGGTGATATATGAATATTTACAACACCCCAGGCAGCTGGCCTAGCAGTGTCAAATGGGCAACAGACACTCCAGTAGTAGTTATACATGAGGTGACCTTTGCTGGGGTGACTCAGGGGACAGAGATGTGATCCATGTCAATGCAGACAGGGCAAGCAGGAATGGCCATAGGTGTCAGACAGCAGCATGTGAGTCCAGCAGGTCTTGTTGTGACCTAGTGTTTAACTTCCTATTTAACATTATTGCATCCCTCCTTCTGCATTCCATTACAAGTGTATGTGATTGACATACCTGTTATAGTCCTGAAGACTTTCCTCAGAATAATGGAAATGGTCAGGTCTGTATAGTCGCAGTCTGTCTTTGTGTAGATGGGCTCATACCTGTGTTGCATAGGCAGCAGCTTGCCTTTTGTAGGTAATGCTCATGAGGAGGTGATGGCATGTGCACCAACTGGTGTGTCCCACTTGCTACTTGCATCCAGATTAGCTCTGTTGTCTTTCCATTAGTCAATGCCATTGGAACACAGTGCTATAATTAAGTCCTTCATGTGGGTCTTGCCCCTTTTCCTTGCCTGTGCGGAAAACATTATGGAGGTGTGGGAGCTACAGATTCACAGATGGTAGGTGGAAATACCATTCAGGACAAGACATGTGGAGACAGCAAAGCTCCGGAACTGGGTACATATTGTAAGTAAGTATTGCTGTTATACACATAGATGATTGCTAGATTAACAGGGTTTGTCTGGACATGCATTTTCTGCTTGACTTGACGTCTGACAGTGATATGTCTCTGACATAATTCTCAACTGTCCAGATATCCACAGACTGACCAGAGGTTTGCCTGTTATGTTTGGTCTGTTCCTCAGAGAATATCTGTTTTTGAGAAATCAGTAGGATAATGTGAAGATTGTAGTCAGTAAATGTTGATATCTATTATTGTTTCAGACATATCCTTCAGGGATGCTATGTTACAATAAAACCCTGTAACACCGGCATCCATTTCAGTTTGTAACAGCATTATGTGAGATATGACCCTCTTTTTGGTCCCCTGTCCACCAAGTATGTCATGCTTTCTTCAGATGTCTTGCAGTGAGAGGTTCAGAGGTATGGTATACCATTATTCAGTGACTGCACCCCTGATATCATCCCAGTGACTTAGCAGACTCCTGGAAGAGGTATGCGGCAGTGGCCATAAATATAGTCCCACACCCTGGACATTCTGTGGAAATCTGTACAGTTGAGAGTTATGTATGTGTGGCCATTATTAACAGACTGCCAAGACTGTGTAGCAGTGTTGTGTGTAAATGTTTGTTGGAGTGAGTAGTGAGAGTAGCAGATGTGAGTGTCATAGATCCTTTTCTATGTGACTGTGTATGCTGCAGTTGCTGGTGGTTGTATATGTTTGTAAGGGCAGACTGAGAAATGCCCTGTAACACCTCAGGATTCCCAGTAGACTATGGGTTGGGACAGTATATGTCAGTATAGTGTGTGACTGGCAATCAGGATATGTTTGTTAAAAAAGTCATTCTACTCAAGAGTTCATTTGGGGTACAGGTATGTTGCTGTGACTGTGGTGCAAATGGTTGTGGGTGGATATTCACGCACCAATATCTGCTTTTCCCTACAGTTCCATCCCTGTAGTGCATGATATATTTGGAAATACTCAGAGCTGATTTGGGGTAGTGTTGTGTTGGTCTTACTGTGGTTCACAAGGTGCTGGATGAAATGGTTGGCAGCTCTCACTGTTTTTTCTCTTTTGTTACATGAATGCAGTCATACCTAGACACTGCCCAGTGTGTGGCTCATATGTTTGGTCTGTTCCCTATAACAGTTGTGGGTTTCTGACAAATCACTGGGATGATGCCAGGATTGACATCAGTAAATGATGACATTCATTTGTGTTTCAGACCTGGAATCTTTCAGGAATTATATGTTAAAGCAAACCATGCTACTCTAGCAGACTTCTACTCATATAAAACAGCTATATTTCAAAGATGTCATTATTGTTTGTTCTTTATCCCCCCACTTTGTCAATATATACACATACACACACACACACACACACACACACACACACACACACACACACACACACACACATATATATATATATATATATATATATATATATATATATATATATATATATATATATATATATATATATATATATATATATATATATATATATATTCATATATATATATATATACATGTAGATGCATATATATTTGTATTTATATATACATATATATGTATATAATAGTACTACGGATATATATTTTATCCTTATGTTAAATGACTGTAGTGCATGATATGTTTGTAAAAACATTGCAAATTCCTACAGCTCAGATGGTGTAGAGGTATGTTGCTGTGATGTAGTGTGCAGCGTCCTGGGTTCAACCCATGCAAGTGATGACTTTTTTCATTAATGTTAAATGACTAGAATGCATGATATGTTTGTAAAAGCACTGCAAGTTTCCACAGCTCAGATGGTGTAGTGGTATGTTGCTGTGATTGTAGTTCCAGTGTCCTGGCAGTGCTGAATATTGTGTTGCTGGGCAGAACAAGGGCTAATGGAGACAGAGTGATTAAAGCAGTTCTAAGTGGTTTTGTGTGAAGTTAAGTGTTGCTAACAGATAGTTATGTCCCCTTACACCCATGATAACTTTAATTAAAGAATAGAAAAAATCATGATAGGAAGCTGGTAAAATGGGAGCAAGCAGGGGGTAAAACATTAGGAAAACCAGTTAGGGATGTGTAGGAAAGGACCATAGCTCTACATTTATTCTGCAGCAACAGCTGTGAATAATGTGCAGAGTTTGGAATGTTCAGCCTCACACCCCACAAGGAGGAGTGCTGGCAACAAACATTTGTAGATTAATTGGTGGGTAGATTGATTAATTTCACTGTACATGGGGGTGAAATGTAGAGCTATGTATAGGGAAATTACTTTTTTTGTGGGACAGATGCTCTTTTTTTTATGAGAGTGGGATGTTAAGGAAGGGCTGTAGGTATGTTTGGGGAGATACATTTGCAGGATAGGCAGCATTTGCAGACAGACAAGACACACAAGATAGCAGACAGGGGCAGTATATGACACATGAGGGGGTAAACACCTTGGACAGAGAGGGTTGTAGGGTATAAAAGGCCCAAGAGCCCCAAATGGATACAGTGGGACTGAGGTTCCCACCCATAGGCAGTCATCACTGCACTTTCACAGCCCCAAAGGTGGCTGTGCTGGGGGCTGGACAAGAGGGGCAGCCTGGCCCTTGAGGTGCACCAGGTGCCCCTCCATCAGATGCAGCTGCCTAGCCAACTTGCAGCAGATGACACTGTGCACCATACCCCGGAAAATTCTGGGGGGGACAGGCTCCTCTCTGCACCCATGCCTGGGGTGGGATGTTAGCATGGGGACCCAAAGGGGGTGAAATACCAACAGAGGAGGATGTTCTGGTTTGGGTCTAAGATGTGCTGGGGCCCGGTGACATGACCAGATGGGGGTGGGACAGGTGCATCCGGACTGAGGTTTTCCCAGATATATTGGTTAGTCATGAATAAAACATTACAAAATTAGTTTTAACAGCATGCATGGGTGTTCCAATTACCCCAAAACAACAGATTTGAAACAGTTGCATAGCAAACAGAACACATGCATAAATGGAACAACAGTAAGTAGTGTAACAGTATGCCAGTAACAATTACAGCAATAGGCCACCAACAGTGGTATTTGAATCAGGTATGGTAACATGAAACCAATTAATTATATGAACTATAATGCAACACTTGTCCCAACATTAGGTCTTGAGGAAAACATACCCATAGTATATGAATAATAATTAGTGATGCAGATAAAGGGTGGGGGAGAGAAGAAAAGTCCATTAACAACTGCATAGGCTTCTATTTTTCACATCAGTACTGCTCTAGAAGTTTGCCCACACTTTACATCTACCTATGGCCCATAGCTTGTGTAGCATATACATATGTGTTAAACTGTCAACCTGTAATAGTATGGGGCAGACTGTGACAACTATGGGTGCATTACTTATGGGGGCTTGTACATGTCAGGGTTACATATCTGACATACAAGGGGTACCCTGCACTGCTATTGTGTGTGTCTGCTACTGGCATACTTCCCTGGATTCCTCTCTGTGTCCAAGGTTATTGGCAGCAGTGACCACTAGACATGACAGCATGACACTTGAGAGACATGTATCGGGGAGAGGGCATGATGTATGTACCTATCCTGCTGTCATTTGCAGGCATATGGGGTTGGACAGTGGAACAGCTGTACATGGTATATTAGTATACCCTTCATACAGCTACTACACACATTTCTTTACCTGTAAGACCTGTGGCGAAAATATCTGTTAACACTTTCTGAATGTTGCTACAAATATTCAGGTGTATTAGTATACCCTTCATACAGCTACTATACACATTTCCTTACTTGTAAGAGGTGTGGAGAAAATGTCTTAACACTTTCTGACTGTTTCTACACATATTCAGCTGTATTAGTATACCATTCATACAGCTACTACACACCTTTCTTTACCTGTGAGACCTGTGGGGAAAATATTTGTTAACACTTTCTGTTTCTACACATATTCAGCTGTATTAGTATACCATTCATACAGCTACTACACACATTTCCTTACCTGTGAGACCTGTGGGGAAAATGTCTGTTAACACTTTCTGACTGTTTCTACAAATATTCAGGGTTTCTGTTGTGTATATATGCACATATATCACTACCACTCCTTGGATTCGAACCATGTCTGGGTGTGCTAAAATAAACAACAATACTATTTTCCATCACACTAAGCTACTGGAGAACTGCTGATTATTACTAATGTACTCCTTTTACTTTATGCCACTAAATACTTTAAGATTGATCTGTACTCACCAACCTGTCGATGCATCCATGTCAGTCTGTCTGCATGAGCCTCAATGTTACTAGCCCTCTCTGCTGTAGCTGTAGGAGTGAGAAACAAACATTATGCATACCTGTCTATCACATACTCAGGCTAGAATATGGTACACCTATATCTGTGATATTTACAAACTGCTGGAGCATGGTTGTCCCAAACATCTTGGATCCATTGGGCCAAGAGCACCCCCTTCCTCCACTTTAGGTCAGCATAATGATGCCGTACCTGTTCAACAGTTCAGGGGATACCAGTGGCACTGGTGAGGTCACGTGTCAGATGGTCCCAGGCCTCCACTTTATGCAGTGAGCCCTGGTACTGGCCCTGCAACAGTCTGTTGTCATGGTTTGATACAAAGAGCCCAGCCATGATGCTGGACGCCAAAATGCCCCAGTGCTGCACCCGAAAGCACACTCCCTCTCCAACATCAGACGTGCCTGCAGAGATCAAACTACAACAGGTTATGGCTGTATTCCCACCTGCATGGTTTAAATAAGGCCATATTCCCTCCCTTTGCCATCATTGTACCATTTCAAAAATGATGAGCACAGCTTAGCAACATGCAAACCTGTTAAGCAGAGTTAAGCTGTGCTTTAAGGGCTAGATGCTTAGTGTTACAAAATTCCACTTAGCTGAGCTGACAACTGCTTAGAATTCATGTCTAAGCACTGCTTAGCCTGGCTCAGCAGAGCTGAGCACTGCTTACCATTGCTCAGTATTTATTTTAATAAAATATCAGGATTGTAGATTAATTCATCATTACTGACATATTATTAAGTGTATATGATTTACTTTACATGACATCCCCCTATGTGCTTTCATTACATTACTTTGGGGTGTGACTATACTGTATGGGACACTTGTGTATACATGGGTTTCACATTATATACACTCACACTTCCATTTTGGACCTGCTACACTACCCTGGGTAAAAAATATTGATTACTACATAATTTAACATTAAAAAAAATGTAACAATGCTTTTCCATGTAAAAATAAATGCCTGTTTTGGTACTCAAATCATGGATGCCTGCATGCAAAACCGGGACTCTAACCACTATGGTATTTTGTTGTTTGTATTTTAGCTGTAGATTTTTATTTATCTCCTATGGGGATGTTTAAGCAATGCTGAGCAGAAGGCCGTAATGCACAAACCTGCTCAGCTGTGCTTAAATATATCTTAGAATGTAAAAAAAAAATAGATTAATACCTCACTTTATTTACATGTATCTGTACTCCTTGTCAGTCACAGTGAGGTAAAGTGTAAGGGAACACACAGGGACAAATCACTGGCAGATCACTCAGGGTTTATGTCAGGGATAATGACAAACATTTGTGTTTCAGACTTCATATCCTTCAGAAAATCCGTGCACATTATAAACCTGTTATTCTATCAGTGTTCCAAGTTTGTATATGCAATATTTAGGAGGTGTCGCTATTTGTGGGCCTTCGTTGCCCTATTATTTATGGCTTTGTAGAGCTTTCTGGCTCTAGGAGGTTGAGAGGAATGTGAGGCAGGCATCTGGGCATTCTGTGGAAACCTGTACAGTGGAGGGGTATAGCCATATGGCACTTTTAAAATGCAGGGGGTGTGTGACGGAACCTGTCACACACCACCCTGCATTGGTTTCTTGCTCCTCTATCCATTTCAGTGTACATAGACACTGAAATACTCATTTTATTTGATTTCAGTGTCCCCAGACACTGAAATGCTTTTCAAAAGTGCCGTATGGCAATTTCTGAGTACAAGGGGCATGTTAGATGTGCGTGCACTACTTAAACACACCCCTTGCCCTCAGTGGTGTTCATGTCCATTTAGCCTTAGCAGCAGCACGCCTTCATGAATATACAGGGCATGCTGCTGTTAAAGGTATGGGTAAATGGACACGGTACCCTCCATGCAGGAATATCACCATTCCTGTATAGAGTTTATTGAATCCAGGGGCTAGAAAGCTTCTTTTATACAAATCCTTGATTACTAACATTAATACACACAGACACACACACACACACACACACACACACACACACACACACACACACACACACATAGTTCTTATCTTAAGAATAACAATGAAATACTTATTCCATAGGTCTTCATAGCCTTCTTTTAAATCTCTGCAAGTAAATCTGTCTAACATTCATAGTAGTATTTTCATTGCATTCCTTCAGCAGTAACCATTTTCTCTCCGGTCTGTCCTTATTTATCAGGGACACTGTTGTCTTCTGTAAATGATTTATGTATAGTCAAGACCTGTTATTATCAAATATGTTTATATTCTGACTTCAGAATAGTACATAAGTTCATAGGTAGGTACTAGGCTATTGGCCCTAGAGCCTATATAAGCCTAGCCAAAAAGATACCCTGGCTTTTGCCACCCAAGAAAATTATTTTACTGTGCCTGTTGTGTAGAGCCACAGAAGTGATCCCCAGGGTGAATTTCCTATCTCCCATCCAGTCATCAAGATTTTTCTTAAAGAGTGCTAATGAGGAGCTTTGTTTGATATAGATAGGTAGTTTGTTCCAGTGTATGGGAAGTCTCTGGGACAGGAATATATCCCTCCAGCATGTTCTGTTTATTGTTGTGACAAGGTTTAGGTCCCTAGAGTGTGTAGCTCAGAGGGACTGGGATTTCTTTAAGTGGAGCATGTCCAACAGCTCTGGGTTTGACATAGCTTTGTATGATAGGCAGAGATTGCCGCTGAGTAGGTGATATGCGATGGAGTAAAGCTGGAGTTTTCTGAGACAGTCTGTGTAGGGTATCTATTTGAGGCCAGTAATCCTCTTTGTGAGGTATTTCTGTGGCCTTTCCATTTGCTGTAGACGTCTTCTGAGGTACATACCAAAGGGGGCACTGTATTCTATAATGGGTCTAATGAGTGATGACCGAGGGGAACAATGACCTCTTTTTTCCTGGATGAGAAACCTTTTGTGATGAGGAGCGTCATATAGAAGGATTTCCTAACTACTCTAGCAATGTGATTATCAAAGGAGAGACTACTGTCCACCTGTGTCCCAAGGTCTCTTATCACACTTTTGGTGTTAAGTAGACTACTGCCTATGTGGTAGTTGATGGGTACAGAGTTTATACCAAAAGGGATGACAATGCACTTTTTGGCATTGAGCTTGAGGCCATGGCTTTGACTCCAGGCATCTGTCTCACTGAGGCCCTTTTGTAGGCTGTCCACATCGTTAGGAGTTTTGATTATGGCTCCTAGTTTGCAGTCATCTGTGAATTTCATTAGCCAAAGACCTTCTGTGTTAACCTGTACTTCAGAGAAGTAGATATCAAACAGGAGAGGTCCCAGGACTGAACCATGTGTTACTCCCCTTTTCACTGGTCTGAAGTCAGACTTGGAGTCTGCTACTTTAACAGTGTGGGTTCTGTCAGTGAGCCAGTTGGCAACCCATCTTGTGACACAGGAATGTATACCTATTTTAGTGAGTTTATCTATCATTCCAGAGTGGGGGATGGTATTGAAAGCCTTGGCGAAACCTAGATAGGCTGTGTGAACCACCTTACCCTCATCTACGGCTTTGGTGACTGCTTCAAAGAAATCTATCAGGTTTAGGAGACATGGTCTGCCTTTTACAAACCCGAACTTGGTGGGGTCCAGAGTTTGAAGATTACCAATGTCATTGTTTATAAGTTCCATGATGTGTTCCATAGCCTTGCAGATCAGGCACATCAGGCTAATGGGGCGGTAGTTCCCAGGGTCCGTGGTGACTCTCCCTTTGTGGAGTGGGATGACCGTCACTGTGCGCCATTCAGTGGGCACAAAGCCTGAGGTAAAGCTATGATTGAACATGGTACTTAGGTGGGATGCCAGTTCATTCTGTAGTTTATGTAGAATGCAGCCTGGGATGTTGTCAGGTCCCATGGATGCTGTTTTCTTGGCTTTGGAGAGTGTGTTTTTTACCTGTGCAGCAGTGATTACAGGAACTTTCCATTCTCCTGGTATAGAGATGGGCCCTTTAGGGGGAGAGAGGGGGGAAAAGTTAGCACTGAACCTATCTGCCATGATGCTGGCAATATCAGTTGGTTCTGTATATTTAGTGCCATTGTGCTGTAACTCAGAGCAGATCTGAGTGTTGCCATTGAGATTCTTGACATAGCTATAGAATGGTTTGTGGCTGTCTTTAGAATCAGTGGCAATTTTGTTTTCATAACTAGCTTTGGAGGATTTTATGAGGGATCTCAGCTTCTTACTGAGGCTGACCAGGGAGTTCTTCCAATCATGGGATTTTACTCTTTTTTTGCAACAGTTTCTTTCTTCTGTTGTAGAGTTTGCTTATGGCAGGAGACCACCAGATTGGCTTCCTTTTTTTGGAGGATAGCATATTGGTTCTGTTAGAGATTGCACGAGCCATGCACTCGTGTAAGTGCTTATAAAGTGCATTTCTGTAGGATTCAGCAGTCCTACCTCTATTGTCCATCTGCATGGGTGTTGTGAAGTTTGCCACTTCTGTCTTAAGAAGCGTGAAGTTAGCTTTGGAGAAATTTTTTATGGTGCTTTCCCTAATGGGGTGTGGGGGTGCGATGTGGATGTCTAGGGTGATTAGCTTGTGGTCGGATCTGACTAACGAGGAACTGATTTCTGGTGTGGAACACCTGTTGCCCATGTTGGTAATGACCAGATCTAGGATGTTGCTGCCACTGGTGGGGGTGTGGATAAGTTTATCCAAGGTGTTGGAATTTATGAATTCTAGAAAACATTGAGTAAAAGAGTTGGTACATGAGTAGTTTTCCCACTTGATGGTGGGGTAGTTGAAATCACCCCTTATTAGGGTGTTAGGTTGTACCCTAATATTTTTAGTGTATCAAGAAATGAGGAGTGGGAATGCTGGGGTATGGTGGAGAATCTGTAGCAAGCTACAATTTGGATTGCGGTCTTGCCCAGAGTTAGTTGCACTTGGATAATCTCGGATGCATTATGCTGAGCAACTAGCCTGGAGGTGTGGATATCTTTAATAAAAATGGACACACCTCCACCTTCAGTGTTTTGGTTTAGGTTAGGTGGCCGAAAGGTGTGGTATGAATTATAGCCTGGTAATGCAGGGGTGCTCTCTGGAGTCTTGAACCAGGTCTCTGTCACTGCACAGATGTCGATGTTCTCCATTTTAATGAGTGACTCGAGTGAGTGCATTTTGAGGTTTAGACTTCTAGCAGTGAGTAGCATTACCCTCAGATGTTGCTTGCTTGTACCTGTTACAGGTGAATTTGTCATTTGATCCTTGCCTAAAAAAGGCAGTATAGGGATGGCAAGAGCCTTAGCCAGTATCTGGAATCCCAAGGGCAACAGGTGCAAGCCATCTCTGGCAAAGCATCATGGTCTGTCGATCACATCATCCCAGGCAGACAGATACTGGATCCCCTTAGAATGACACCAGAAGCTTAGCCAATTGTTGAAGTCAATCATTTTGTACTTGTACTGTGGTATCATTCTGCGTGATGGCAGGATGCTACTCAGGGCTAGGGTCATACCTGCCTGGGATACAAGATCAGAAAGCTCCTCCATGTCTCTTTTCATGTAGTCCAGGGAGGTTCGTCTCAGATCATTCACACCAACATGGACAATGACAGAGTCATATTTGTACTTGTTGTGGAGTGACCTGAGTGTGTGCATTATGTGGTGGATCCTGACACCTGACAGGCAGCTGACAGTAACTTTCTCCTTGTTTAGTATGGTGAGTGGAACATCAGTGTGCCTGACTATAGAGTCACGTATGACTAGAGTGTTAGGTACGTTGTTATGCCTTATCAGCTGTGGTTGAGTGGCACACTGAGTTTGTGGGCTATGTGCCTTTTGGGTTGTGTTGGGGGGGTGGAGGTTGTTTGTGTTTCTGCTTTGGAGGTCCCTGTTGCTTGGGCAGATTTTTATTGAGAGCCTCCGTGAATGTAGGTGTGTGTTTTATGTTTTTATTTGTGTGTTTTGGTGGTGTAGGTTTTGGGGGACTATGTGATGAGTGCGGTGTTGTGCAAGTGTTTACCTTCTCCTCTTGACTGTCTAGTCCAGTCTTGGGTGAAGAGAGCTTTGCTTCCAGTTTGGCTATGTAAGTGCATCTCTCACAGGTTGTAGTGTTGTTGGGTGGTAGGAGGAGATGGTTGTGTGTACATGAGTCAATTTCTGCATTGCCCTAAAATGCTTAGATTCATCAGGTAGACAGGAGAAAACACTGGGGGTTGACCCTTAGACATGCCTGGATAGGTGCGTATTTATTAAGCACTAAAAACTGTTTTCCTCTAGACAAGTGAGGAAAGTTGAGTGTTGTAGTCATTTGTAGCTTATTTAGTGATTACAATGAGTTCTGAGCAAGTGCTGAGCTTAGATAAACAGCTTTGATTGCTAAAACTAAAACTGGCTGGTTCTAAGGGAAAATTTAAAGAGCAGACTTTATGGCACCAGGAATACTTTAATGCTAGCTAAGCGGCAATGCATGAAGTGTTTTTTTTTTTTTTTTAGATAAGCTACCTAGTGCTTCCCACTCCCACTGATAAGCTAGAAGGCTTCCCTCCGACACAGAAAGGCTTGGGGTCTCAGAAACTTACAAACAGTCCTGGATACAGCAAATCTGTATCTGGACTAGACTACTTACAGGAAAGGCAGGAAGCAAGCTTAGAAAAGTTTTTTTTGGTAAAGTTGAAAGGGAGAAAGGAGGAGCAGAAGATAATTCAAGGTTAAGAAACTAAGTGGTTTGGCCTTCTCAAATGTTCTCCCTGTATTAGGTAGAATGAGGTAATGACACTAGACTGGGAAGAGTGTCCCAGATCAGATTTACAGTAGAGGTGGGCTACTACAAATCCACCACGTATAAGAACAGGATACTAATAGGGAGGGAGGGTGGGAAACAAAAACCAGAACAAACCCAAACATATGCTTAACAATTGTAGAACATTTCTTGTTAATACCTCACACACAGTGAAACTAGATAGAAAAGTATGCAGCAGACAATAAAAGTGCTATAAATAACTTGCAAAAATAAGCAAAAAAACAGGATACGTAATGTTATATATCACAGATCAGTATGCTCAGTGCCCTTCCTCCGATTAGCTCAGTGTAAAATGACAGAAACACTCACAAGTTAACTCTTAAGTAACAAAGTTGAAACCTGAAACAACTTTAAAAAAAAAGCTTGAAAGAACCAATGATGTGCTTACTCCAAGCCGTAGTCCATGTAACCCCAATCAGCCAATGACCATAAACACTTCACTTTCACTGAAATGCTATACTGGCTTCGGCTAAATTGAGATGGCCTGGAACATGTGCTCAGTCACACAGCCTCTACCAACAAACAACTAGGTCCAAAACACAAGCCTGAATATTGACAAAGCTATGACTACCCACACTACTTAGGTAGAAACAACTGCAGAAATGTTTAAACAGATAAAGGAGCAAGGAGACTCTAGAGAATGCTTTTAACAGCAAACAGTTAAGTTATATGATACATTCCTTGGCAGGAAATCAGAAAAAACAAACCCAAACAGATGCTTAACAACTGTAGAAAATGTCTAGTTAATACCTCACACACAGTGAAACTAGCTAGAAACGTATGCAGCAGACAAAAAAACTGCTATACATAACTCGTAAAAATAAGCAAAAAAACAGTTAATAGCTATAATCTCTGCTTAACATGCTGATAATGCATAACAAAATGTTGTTCTGCATGGTAATTAACTAGACTGTTGCAAAAACTACTTCAACTGTAGCAGCTGCTTTATACACATCGTTAATGTGGTACATGTTAAGATGCACATTTTAAAAACACAAAGCAGATGGCTTGATGGATACAATGCTATCTGTGGGTTGTAATTTTTGTGTTAAGCATAAATTGGTAAAATTACTACAGTACATACAAATGCAGACACTTATTTTATGTCTGATTGCACACATTTTCAGAGTTGTAACTTTTTACAGTGAGATGGAGTAAATTATTTAGTTTAAAATTCATCCATCCACAACCTCTTTTTACCCATTTTTGCACATGGGGTCAAGGTGTCACTTCAACAGTGACAATCATCTGAAGCCAGGGTTCATACTGCTAGGTGGCTAGCCCTGTCACAGCTTTTCTTCCATATCACACACTCACATGTGCATTCACACCTATGGCCAGTTTAGAATTTTCAGTGTACCTAGTGCATGGCTTTTGAAATGTGGGAGGAAACGAGAGTAGCCTGAGAAATCCGACACATACTAAAGGAGGACATGCAGGCTCTGAACAGAAGGCACCCCAAATGAGAATCAAACCAGAGAACATCTTGATGTGAGAGGACAGTGCTCTCTACTGAGCCACTGTATTGGCCATTCGAGGAATTGCCAATTTTTATCTAGACTACAGTAATCGTTTGCATCATCGGCTTATTGCTACTACAGAAAACTTCTTCTCAGACTACTTTTGAGAAGTTTTCTAATAACCATGTAAGGTTCTATCTAAGCATAGTGAAGAATGTATATTGGATGGTGATATATCCCCATAAAGTACTCGTGTGCCTAGCAAAAGTGTTAATGCAGTTATTTAAAGCAGTCATCTATTAGCTTCACAAAAGTGTCTAAGGTACTTTAGATTACCACATTTTTTATTTAGAATTTGAGTCAAGTGTTTTTGAATGGTGCGATGTATGAAACTGCAGTTTGCTTCTTAGTATCACCCATCCGCGCCCTAGTACCAACACATACATGTCACATTCTCAATGACTGTCATCTGTGCTGTCTAGAAATAGCAATCTGGTGACAGTCAAGTCATTCAGCTGTGATGTTTCTATAAATGACATAATACTGAAATGCAGACATAGACAAATAGAAATACAAATAAATGGATCACTAAAGAAATACATAAATAAATGAATTAGATAGACAGATAGATAGATACATTTACAGAAAGAAAGAAAGAAAGAGAAAGAAATGAAAAATCAGCAATAACTAATGTATTTAACTGTTAGGGGATAATACTGCCAATTAAGGACAAGTACTTCAAAATTACTAAAATTGAAAGTATGTTGCATATTAGATAAAGTTATGACCATACATATAATTTTTGCGACAAAGCCTGCTTGTGGTTCACAACACTGGCATCACAAACTCATGACTTCTGTTGAGTAGCTCTGATTTAAACAAATTGTCAATGAATGCTGAAGTCATTTTGCAAGCACATGCTTAAATTTAGATTAATTAGAAAAAAGCAGTTCAGTGTTTTGTACTGACAACACATCACAGATAATATGTATTATATGATTTTTCTGAGTGTCTGATTGCTAAAATATCACTAATATTAAATGGAAGCTATTTCTTCCTCCTATAAAAAATCCATAATCATTGTAGCCAACTGCATTCCCACAACCCCAAAAATACCAAGACTACCAAAAGAGTACTTAGCTACTTATCATTTACCTGGTGAACTTAAAATACAATGGAACTCTAACAAACCTAACCTCTACACCCCCCCCCCCCCATAATATTAACCTCTATCATTTCACTTAGCTGATCTGACAACCAACAAATTGAGAGACTATCCAACAAATCTCCATACTAAACTGTATACTCTCAAAAAACCCTGAAAAAAATTGAGGTGGTCAGAACCCTCCCAGAGTTTCTCAGCAATCATCATTCCACCTACATCAACAGGGAATGCCACAGGCCCCCAAAACCCTTATACTGCAACTCTGTGAAAAATGTAACCATTTTTGATAAATCCATGTATAATGATGCACTTAAACAATGTGACTGAATTGACTGGGAACACCTCAAATATTTGCCTCAAGATGACACTGTCTGTCAGTTCACTAACTCCTTCTTAATCATAAAAGTAAACCACAAAAAAATTCACCTGCATCATTACCTAACTGTGTTTTATTAATAAGTAAATTCTCTATCACTGAGATACCGTATTGATTATTAATCACAGTGAAGAGACTATTAGCATCCATTGTAACTAACAAATAATTCTTATCTAATGTTGTATCCCAATATGTTGATAAAGCTGTAATGAAGTGCACAGTATCTTTCTATATTCTAGGGAATAAACTAAGAACAGGTTTTAAAGCACATTCCATATCGAAATATTTTCAGTCACCCATCCCCTTCCTGAAACTATAGGTCTGAGGGGTGAGTTTGATATGTTCTTATGGATTTTTGGTAAAGCTTTAAACGGCATGACAAATACTTAGTAATAATGTAAGGGAGGGGATATTAATAATGATACAGACTGTGCAGAGACTAGGTGGATAATTAGACTTGGGGAAGATAGGCCCCCAGGCTTAAATACTGTTATCCTTTTAAAACCCATCCTTAGAAAAAGGAGGGTAAAATACTGATTTCTGATTTGTTAATGAGTATTTTAAATATCTGGCTTTGTTAGGTATGTACTATCTGATGAAGGGCTTGTTAGCTTGAAAGCGCTTAGCAGTGCACTTTTTATTTTATTTTATTTTATTGTTTTAATAAACATTCACAAGTTTTGGTGTGGCGTCTCCTGCCTTTTATGCCTTTTGGATTCCTTCTTAATCATACTAAACCAACAAGCCTGAATGAGAAATAAGATAGTGAAAATAAATTCTACCCCATGTCTAACCTGTCAAACTAACAGCTCATGAGAGACAGAGACATAGCCTGGAAACAATGGCACCAAACTAGAACCCCATCCTGCCTACAGAGATATCGGTACCTCAGAAACTACAGAAAGGCAAACATTTGTTATGCTAAAAAGAACTCCTTCTGTACAAACCAGGACACACACATGAAAACTCCAAAAGATTTTGACAAAAATTAAACAACCTCCTAAAAGGAAGAAAACCCATCCTAAATCCTTTCCGATCTGAATCCAGCAGGGACATTGCAGACAAATTCACCAAGCTTTTCATATCCAGTACTTTTCTTAACTCAAACAATAACAACCTATACCCCCTTTCCCCCCCAACCATAGCTCCACACCCCAACTCATCCTAACATCCATCCAGAAAAAATACCATCAATAAATACATTAAAAAAAAACAATACCCACAAAACTATCTTCTGGCAACCTTCCATCCAAATACCTCAGTATAGCTGCAGACACCATTTAGTATCCTTTATCTATCCTACTTAATAGCGCCATTAAAGAAAACTACATCCCAGCCCTATAGAAAGCTTCATTCATAACCCCACAAAATGGCACATCCACTGAACTGTCTAACTATTGCCCTATAACAATGCTTTCTTCCCTCTCCATAGTATTTGAAAAATGCATTCATTAGCAACTCCTAGACATTCTACTTAAAAACAATTACTTTATTCTACCCAATATGGCTTTTGTCCCCACCACAGCCCTGAAACTGCCCTGCTACATTTCCTAGATACCATTAATCAAAGTAAAACGTCAGGTTATTTTGTATCCACCCTTTTCCTGCACTTGTCAAAAGCATTCAACACAGTTTCACATCAACTACTTCTCTAAAGACTAAATCTTAACAGCCTCGTGAATCCCTCAACTGGCTGGTTCATCAGCTACCTAAACAATTGCACCCAGTCTGTAAAATGGAATGACTCCAGTTCCACATTCATTTCAATCATTACAGGAGTCCTCCAAGGTTCCATACTGTGACCAGTACTTGTCAATATCTTCAGTAATAATATGCACAAGAAATCAGAAGTCACTACCACAATACAATATGCTGACTACTCAACATTAATTTGCTTAACCCCAAATCTTTCCAACTTAAAAACCATCACACAGAAAGGTTTCACCTCTCCAGAAAACTGGCTAAATAAATCTCAGTAACTCTTAAACACCAACAAAATCAAATTATTCCTATTCCTTCCTAAAAACATAAATCAAAACAACACTGATCTTAATATTACTCCTCAAGAAACAAAAATTGAAAATGTCACCAGCACAAAATTACTAGGCGTTACCATTGCTAAAAAGTTAAAATTCAATCTGCACATTGACACTGCAGTCAAAAAGACACACTGCAAACCAGGCTCTATTACAGAGCAAAATGGATGCCATATTTATCTATTTACGTCTCTATCTCTCATACCATTTGGGTTTTTCTGTTTATAAAAACATCCACCAGTCTCTTTGTCAACAAAGCACCTAAAGCTTATATCACCTATAAAATTGATTTGCTCTCTTTTATAAAGATTGTACATATCAGTATGTAACTGGAACATCTCTCCTCCAGAAAGGTTGTGTTTTTCATTAAAAAAAAACAAAACAGTGATCTCTGTAGTCACAAAGTACTCATAACTTCCATGTTCTAGAAAAATTGTATCACCTTGTATTACAAAGATCTATCTGTAAGTGGAGCTTTTCTCCTTGGGCCTCTGCTGAAAATGTGTTCTTTCTGACCCAGTTAGACTATCCCAGAAAACAAATGTCAAATAAATAAAAATTAATGAATAAAAAGACCTGCTAAGTGATCATAGTAAAAAATAACTGCCACCTCCCTTCTCCTTCCTACCATCCTATAGGCCTCAACAATATTCACAAATCTCGATTGTTTCACCAAACATAAACTAGAAAGCACCTACAGCAAAATTAGCAAGTTTACCTGCAACCTCCTAAACCGCTCCCATCATTGCACAGTACTCAATACCCTCAGTTGGCTTGAACCTCCTAAACACATCACCCTCTTCCATCTACTCACAGTATACAAAATACTTCACTATCCCCTTAAAACATCCTCACTGTTAAATCTCCTGCAGTGAAATGCATCAAAAGAACCTTAAGATTCTCAAAACGTAAACTAACTTTTGCTAATAAATCTAGTAACTATTACGGTGTCTTGCTTTCCAAGGCATGGAACAAACTTACAAACCTCATCAGGGTTTTAAATAACCTGCAGCAATTCAAATGCACCCTAAAATATCAACTGGAAATTAATATACTATGCAAAAGCACCATGCCTACAGTTTGAAGTATACAATTCTAACTGTCCGCTATGCATACTGTACAAATCTATTAATGTAGTATTTTTGATTCTACTCACAATATCTTGAAAACATATATTTCCTTAATCTGTTATGTTTTCTAAATAGTTTGTTGACCATTTGCTTTGAAATACTTTGTAAATAATGTTTGTTGATAGCTTTTCTATTGCATTGTCAAAAATGCATTTCTAACCTTGTTTTGGAGCTTTTCTTTCCCGGCTGCCACTGAAAATGAGCATTTCATTTCCCAGAAAAGCAAATAAATAAATAAGTAAATTTCTAGCCCTAGTATTTTAAGTATGATTAAACCAGGGCCCTTTATAATATTAATATGAATAACCAAGGAGCAGGTAAACATTTGCATAACATTGTCCATAAGGGAAAGGATGCCAATCCAGGGGTGAACTAGTGGCTTCCCATCCACTCATCCAGATTATGCTTGAATAGAGGAAGTGATGTATGTTGCCATACATGAAGAGGAGGATGATTCTAGAGCAATGATATACTTTGCGAAGCATATCTATCCATCCAGCATGTTCTATTTAAGTTGCAGAAAAGTTTGAAATCTCCTGAGCTGGTGTTTCTGCCACTAGTAGGCTTGCGGATATGTAGTAGATCTGAAAGGACAGGGTTAGTAGAAGGCCTGAAAGCAAGGCAAATATTGTTTCTCAATAGTCCGTAAGATACCAAAAAATGACAAGGCTTTGAGATGATCAATGTCGTTTTTGTGATTTAGATGTTCTTGATTTTCTTAGTGAGAAAGTATTGTGGTTGTTTGAGTTGTGTCAGGTGTCTGGATAGGTACATACCAATGCAAGCTTTATACTGAATGATAAGCCAAATGATCACTGCACTAGACCTTGATGCCATACCGCTAATAATAATCTGCACAATGAAAAAGGACTTTCTATCTACCGTGGATACAAAGTGATCAAATGGCAGCTCATTGTCTACATGGGTTCCCAGGTCCCTCACTACTGGGTCAATTTTCAAGAGTGTATTGTCACTGTAATGGTTGCAGGGGATGTCAAGCTTGCTGAAGAATACAGTTGTACATTTTTTGGCATTTAGTTTTAAGTCATGGCTCTAACATCAGCTATTTGTTTGTAAAAGGCCTTCCTGAAGGATCTTGTTATCTTCTGGAAGGTAAGCCAATTGTTGAAGTCATTTATCTTGTGTTTGTATAATGGCATCATTCTAAGTGGAGGTAAAACACTGCTCAGGGCAAACTTGGACAGCCATATGCCCTTAACATTAGCTTTGACCTCTAAGAAGTAGATGTGAAAGAGGAGTGGTCCAAGGACCAAACTGTGCGGCATACCACTAGTGATAGGTCCACTGGAGAAGACAGACTCACTAACACTATTTTCCCCCGGTTCAGATTGTGAGTCAGTTTGCTATTCAGTTAGTTACATAAGAATTTACATTTAACAGGATTAGTTCATCAGTTATGCTTGAGTGAGGGATGGGATTGAAAGGCTTTGGAAAGTCTAGATATGTGGTGTGTACAGATTTGCCATCATCCTTTGCTTCGGTAACCATTCAGAGAAGTCAGCCAGATTAAGAAAGCAGGATCTGCCCTAGACTAAACTGAACTGACTCATGTTGAGAGTTTATAGGCTGCCGATGCCCTTATTTATCAATTTCCCATTGACCCTTTCCATAGCATTACAGATGAAGCTGGTCAGGTTTACAGGACTATTGTTGCATGGGTATGTTGAAAACCCTGTCTTTGTGGTAAGGGTTGACTGCTATAGTCCTCCTCTTGTCTGGTACTAACAGGTCTTGTTTCAAGCTGACCAGTAGGAATCCTGATACGTTGTCAGGTCTCATAGAAACAGTGTTCTTGGCTTTTGATAGTGCTTTGAGGACTCGTTCCTGGGAGATTTGGGGGGGGGGGGGTTTGCTGGTAATTGATCTAGGAATGTGTGTGTTGGGGGTGAAGTTATTGCCAATGTTATCTGCTAGTATATTGCCTAGGTCCTCAGGATTACAGTATTTGATATCATTTGTGTTAGGAAAAAACTCTTGGCACAGCAAATAGATGCTTACAGCCTGACTGCAGTCTAAACCAAGATACATTTCTTTTTTCTTTTCTTTAATGAAACACACTGCACAAGGAGCAGGAAATTACATCATATTACCAAAAGTGTCCACTAGAAAACACTGCCATCTTGTGGCTAAATATATTATTACACATAACTGAAATGTATTATACACACACGCATAGTAGTTGTTGCTATATTTATTTTATTTATTTTATTTGACGTTTGTTAAAATAAATAAAATAAATATAGCAACAACTTCTATGTGTGTGTGTGTATAATAGTTTATTTGACATTTGTTATGGCCACGGTTGTGCAGCAGTTAGCAATGTTGCCTCACAGCAAGAGGTTCTCCGGTTCGATTCTCAGCTAGAGTTCCTTCTGTGTGGGGTCTGCATGTCCTCCCTTTGATCGACTGAACATTAAAAAAGACATGCAGGTAGGGGCATAAGTCTGTGTGTGTGCCTTCTCTGAAGGTTGGGTGCCAGACTGGCAACTCAGCACCATACAAATCCACTGCCAAATATAAGTGGACCGGTGATCCCCTGTGGCGACCCCTAACTGGGAAAAGCCAAAAGACTACTACTATTTGACATTTGTTAACCGGGTTAGTCTAAATGGGCAGCAGAGCCCTTTTTCAGAAGAGAACCGAGGAAAAAAGCTCCATATATATAATCAAATACAAAAACAAAACATCATACAATATATAGACAGGAGAAACAGAATACAATTTATAAATGAACATATTAGAATACAAGAGTAGTACTGAGGGTTTAAACAGCCATCCTACATATTAAGTATATAAAATATAGTATAAAAAGGTACAGTCTATCTAACAATTACCATCAGAGAGAAATTCAAGGTTGGTAGAATATTATAAATACCTTAAATGAGTAGTTGTGGTAAAGTGTGAGAGCTGAGAAGGGAAGGAGAAGAGGACAGGGAGTAGTTTAGGTGGGAGTGGGACAAGGACAGGTCCAGGAATTAGCAAATAAGTCCTTTAGATTTTTGAAGTTAAGAAAGTTGTTGTTTTTTCTTAAGGAGAAGCTTGTTCCTGCCACTGGCAATGGGGTGGCTGTATAAAAGTTTGCTAACATTTTTTTGGGTTTGTAGATGTGTTAGAGGTGTAGGTCTATGCTGCGTACATTACACTTAGTAGAGTATGGAGTGATGAGGTCTGTGAGGGCAGGACAGTGGGAGGACTGATTTAAGATAGTGTGTGTGAGGTGGAGTTGGGGAAGAAGGTGTTGGCTATGTAGCTCAAGCCATTGTAGTTTTATTAAAGCTATGCAGAGGTGGGAGTGACAAGGAAGGTTGGCAGTGAATCTGGCTATTTTGTTGTAGGTGGTTTCAAGTTTAGCCAATAGATTGGATTGAATATTGGTGAGAATAGGGATTGCAGAAAGTAAGGTTGGGATGAGAAAAGTCTGTGCTAGAGAACATTTGACATTAATAATGAGGTATTTTTTATGTCTATATAAGATACCAACTTTTTTGTGTTTTTTTTTTTTTTTTTTTTTTTTTTTATGGCTTGCTGAATAAGTAAGACAAACTTTAGTTGGTCATCTACGATTCCACCCAAAAGTTTAGTATGTGGTTCAACAGAAATAAATCTTATTAAGATAAGATACTGTGAAGGTTTTTTGTGTTGCTGTAGTGATTTGGGGAAGAAAAGTAAAAGTTTTGTTTTTTTTTTAGGATTTAGAATTTATTGATAATTGGTCAGCCATTTTTCAAATGAAAGGAGGGAATCTTGAGTAAGAGCAAGGAGGTGGGGAAGTTTATCAGTGCACGAGATAATAATGGAGTTGTCTGTGTATTGTATTAGTGATTAGTTTGGACCGGAAGTGTATTGATTATTTGTAAAGATATTGGAAAGAAGAGGTCCAAAGATTGATCCTTGGGGGATAGCTCTTTAGATTGGGAGGAAGGAGGAGGAGGAAAAGGCAGAAAGCCATTCCATGGATTGGAATCTGTTGAAGAGGTAACTGGAGAACCATAGCATAGTAGAAGAGGAGAGGTTAAGGGAAGGAGTTTTGAGAACAGTAGGTTATGGGAAATGGTGTTGAAGGCTTTAGATAGGTCAAGGAAGAGGCATGAGACTAGTTTGTTATTGTCCCGTGCTTTGGCGATAATCTGCATAAATGAAATGAGACCTGTAGAGGTACTCTGGTGAGGATGGAAACTGTGTTGGGTGGGAGTTAATAGGTTGCCTTGTATGATGTGTTTGAGAAGCTGGTTATAAATACATTTTTCTAGAATTTTGGATAAGGGGATTGTATGGCTATAGGTCTGTAGTTGGTTACTTCAGCTGAATTTTCAACTTTGTGAAGGGACATAACATAGGATTTTTTTCTAGATGTCAGAGACTGTGTTCTCTTGAATAGACCTGTTTACTAATATGGAGACAAGATGTGCAACAGAGTAAGCTACAAGTTTAATGAACATAGGAGGTAAGTTGTCAGCAGAGGGGAGCAGGTTTTCATTTTGGTAAGAAGAGATTTGATGTATACAGTAGGGACAGGATTAAGACAAAACTGGGTAGAATTGGTAGAGGGAAGGGGATCAGAAGGGGAGAGGATGGTGTTGTCAGGTTTAGTTAACTTTTTATAGAGTTGATGAGGAAGGAATTAAGAAATGAGGCAGTGTCTGTTGGTGAGCTGTTAGGACAGGGGTGGGGGTTAGAAGGGTTGCTTGGATGTAAGAGTTTATTGATACTGTTCCAAAACTTTTTCATGTTGGAGTTGGTGTTATCTAGTGGATTTTCATAGTATTGTTTTTTTGTCCAGATCGACTTGTTTCTTGGTTAGGTTCCTTAGTTCTCTATAGGTTTGGCGATGGTGATGGGAGTTTTCTTCCAGGTTTTCCAGGCGCTGTCTCATTTAAGCATTAGTTTACAGGTGGACTGGGTTAAACATGGAGCAAAGTTTGTTTTTGTTCTTATTTTTCTAGTGGGGGCTAAGGAGTTTAGGATATTCAGGAAGGTGTTGTTAAATTTGGAGACAGCCTCATTGAGAGGAAGGGCATAGAGAAAGGACCAGTTAATAGCGAAGAGAAGATTATTGAAGGTATCTGGGCAGAGATTAGAGAGATTACAGCTACTTAATTCAATTGGTGAGGTTTTAGCAGATGAGGGGATTGTTATAACATGTGGTTAGGGAGATGGTTACTGAGGAAGTCAGGTAGAGTGGTGGCATTGTGATACAGATTTGGGTTAGAGGTGAGGATCCAGTCAAGGGTAGTGCTGTTATTTGTGTGTTTATTGATATATGTGGGAGAGGTAATGTGTTGAGAGAATCCAAAGAGATTGATGCTAGTATTGGTAGACTAGGAGTTAAGGGAGTTCCAGTCAATACTGACATCACCCGGGATGATAGTCTCATAAGAGATGTTTTGAGATGCCCAGGAGAGAAAGTGTTTGAGGGTAGGGATGTTGTTGTCAGGTGGGATATACATTGCTACTATGGCTAGGTTTTTGTGATTATTGAACTTACAGTTATCAATAAGAATTTCAACTGGATGGAAATTGAGAGGAGATGTAGGTAGACGATAGAGACAAAGTTTGCCAGAGATTACAATGGCTATGTCACAACCTTGTTTCTTGTGTCAGTTGAGGCGGAGGGTGTTGTAACCAGGGGAGGATTTCAGAGCCTGTAATATGGGGTTGTAACCATGTTTCTGAGAAGGTGAGAATGTCAGGGTTGTAGAGAAAGATAAGGACATGGGAAAAAGTAACTTTGTTAGCAATGCTTTGAATATCAAGGGAAAGCAATTCCAAGGTTTCATGGTATAAGGTTGAGGAGTTTGTATAGGGGGTATGGGGGGATGATGAAGGAGAATGGTCAGGTAATGTAGTGGAGGTGTTAGAGGGGTGAGTATGGGTACCTGTGGTTGGGTTGGAAAGTGAGCCAGGGTTGGGGTGAATATCACCAGCTAGTAAGAGGCTTGGAAAGGAGGGTTTGTATGCTGTGGTTTGGGGCTGTAGAAGAGAAGTTTGGGTTTAGGATTTATGGGGGAAGAGGAAGGGGGAAATGTTTTAAATTTATGCAACAGAGTTTGAAAGTGAGTAAACAGTGAGGGAGCTATTGGGAAGTTTATAGAGGTTAGTGGAGTGTAGTGATTGATGGAGATAGTAGGAGAAGAGTGGGAGTGGTGGTAGTGGGAGTGATAGGAGGTAGAGCAGGAAAGAGTGAGTAGAAGGAAGGAATTAAGTAGGATGAGTAACATATTGTATGTTAAGTGAAAGGATTGAGGGTAGTTAAGAGTTAATTAGAGTAATACTGGAGGAGGTAGTTTTGAGTGATTGGATAGCTAGGATTGGCTGGAAGGAGGAAATTGAGTGGTTGTTGGGGTATGGTTAATTAACGTGAGTGCATAAGTTTGAGGAAAGTGGGGGTGGGTGGGAATGGGGGTAGGGTAGAGGAGCGGCATGAGCCTGAGTGAAGCGATGGATAATGGAACAGGTTGAACCAGGACATGGAGAACGCTATGAGATCAGAAAACAATCAACCAGCTAACCTAGGTCAGTACCTAAAGGTGTCTTTTTATCTATGTGAAGTCATATATATATATATATATATATATATATATATATATATATATATATATATATATATATAATATATGTTTAACACTCCCTTTCAATGACTACTACTTAAGTAAACCCCATTTGTGATCTAAAATCTACAAACTTGCTTACTGTGAGTGGCTTTGTCATAGCATCAGCAATCATTTTATCAGTTTCACAATAAGAAAGCATAATTGCTTTTTATTCAACCAAGTCATAAATGTAATGGTGTCTGATATCAATATTCTTGGTTCTTGCATGGATCCTCTCACTGGTTACAAGTTTAATGTATCCCTGATTGTCCACATATATGACTGTAGGCTGGGAGACTGGTTCTCCAAGATCTTCAAGCAATTGGTGCAACCAAATGGCTTCTTGACTGATTTAAACCACAAAAGGAGATGAAGAGCAAAAACAAAAGACCAAAACCAAACAAAATTCGCTCAGGAGAAGTCAAATAAGGGTCCATTTGTTTGTTTGAAATGTTTTAGCTTCTGACGAAGATATATGAAAACGCAGTTTTGATTTACAGCGTTAAAGTATGCTTGGCTGGTTCGTGAATAAAGCTGTTTTTTAATCACTATCGTAGTTTCAGGTCTTGGACCCTTATCTGGCTTCTCCTGAGTGAATTTTGTTTGGTTCTTGGCTGATATAAGCAGCAGAAATATATCTTATCTTTGTAGATGACAATGGCACTGAGATCTAAGCACTGAGATCTGTTTCTTGATGATTCTATAGGACTGTTTCCTAATTTGAACAAGTAACCACTTGTAGATTTGCATGTGTTGAGGTCACCTGCTCAGAGTCCACATATCCTGTGAGGTTTAAGTCAGCAATTGTTGACAACTTTAAACTTAAGTCTTTTGTGTATTTGACATACCTCATTACCTTTTTTATTGAATTCCAGTATCTTTGACATGGTTTACTTACACAGCTGTAGAGAAGCAACATGGCTGCTGCAGTGTCTGGATGTATAGCGGTTGCAATGTACAGAAGTGCTTGCACTGCTTGTCTGTACTGCTCATTAGATGCTAGAAGATCTTCCCCTCCTTCCAACTTTGGATAAGCTATGCCCATGGGTGTGCTCAATCCTTTAGCCTTAGCCATGTTGAATGGTTGAATAATTAAATCAATTTTTGCACCCTGGTTCAATAGAAAACTTCCGTCCTCCTCATGCCGTATGGTAATCCCCAAATCATATGTCATCTCACCATGATTTTTAGTCTCTGAGTGCTGATTAAGTACTGTTATTAACTTTTCAATTTCATCATTCCTTTTGTAAGCAATAATCAAGTTATCCACATAAGAATAACAAATGCATTCATTCAGAGTCTATACATTTAGAGTACAGGCATGGATCAGCTTTGCTTCTCATGAATCCTTCATCTAGCAATACTTTGTTTACTTTTGAGTTCCACGCTCAAGCCAATTGTTTAAGACCATATAGGGATTTCTGCAGTTTGCAAACAAGATGCTGTTTTCCACTTTTCACATACTCTTCTGGTTGTGACATGTATATTTCCTCTTCTCTATCTCCATTAAGAAAAACTGTCTTGATACCATGATGTTTCACAATTATTTTCTGTAAAGCTGCCACCGTCATCAGTGTTCTGAAAGCACTTTGGCAACTGAAGCAAAAGAAGCACCAGAGACTATAAATTTTTGTGCGTATCCTTTTGCAACTAACCTTGCCTTGTACATACAGACTTTCCCTTCAGTGTCACATTTCACTTTAAAAACCCATTTGCATCTGATTACATCTTTGCCTTGAGGAAGGTCTGAAAGTGCCATGTCTGGAGTTCATTGAGTGATATCATCTCTTCATCAGCAGCTATAATCCACATTTGCTTCTCATGTGATGGTAGTTTTTACGTCTTCCCATGAACCCGTCTCAGCCTGAACTGCTGTGTGAGCCATATAAAACAGACTTTTAGGTGGAATACCTTTATTGTTTATTGATTTCCTGAATGAAGTCATTTGTGGTTCAATATCTTCTTTATCAGTTTTTGAATTGTCTGCAATAATTTCTATTTCTGTGTACCTTTGTTCTTGTTTTTCTTGTGACACATATGTGCATTTTTCCACAGACTGAACAGTTTGTGTCAGTTCCTGAAATTTGAATACACACAACTTTCATCAAAAATCACACTTCTTCTGACAGTTACCTTGTTTGTGTCTGGATGTAGAATTCTGTATCCTTTTTGAGACTAACTGTAACCCACAAGTACACCTTCCTTTTCACATGGATCTCATTTGTATGTTTTTCCTGTGGAATGTACACATAGGCTTTACTTCCAAAAATTTTGATGTGTCTCAAATCTAGTTTCTTTCTGTTCCACAGTTCATATGGAGTTTTCTTTGTTGTTTTTCCTGGCACATGATTTTGGAGATAGCACGGAGTCATGATAGCCTCTCCCCAGTATATGTTTGGCATATTAGCATTGAAAAGCTCTCACAGAGAGTCCAATTCATTCTCTCTGCAACCCCATTTTGTTCTGGATTATATGGTACAGTGGTCTGGAATATAATTCCATGTTGTCTGAGAATGGCTTGTGTTGTGCCACTTATATATTATATATTCAGACCTGGGGTCTATACATAGCAAACTGTGTTTCTGCTTCTGAAGAAGTCCGAGATTTTAGGATGTAAAACATGGTGATATAGTTAATGCATTTTATGTTTTAGTTTGTGTCCAATTAAGTTTTCGTGATTTAACAACATGCTACTCTCGGTTTTTGGTACTCATCAGTGGCCTTTGTTTTCTTGTCTGTCATAGCAGTTTCTGCTTTTGTGTATTGGTGGGCACTGGTTTTCACCCTCCATTTCTTGTTCTGCTTTGTAAAACGCTTTCTCATCATTTTTCCCTTAATGCAGCTAGCACATTTCATTATTTGATCACACTGGCTAATTTTTACACCTCTAGTGTAGTTACTCTCAACTATTTTATTTATTGTGCCAGGACTTCTGTTCCCAAGACATCTATGCTGACTGTGAATGCAGTTTGAATGTTTTTCCTCTTTGGCTGTATTAACCATTTCACTGCAGTTCATCTGTGATTTTGGCCTTTGTGAGTAAGCAATCTCCTTTTGTGATGACACAACTGACACCTTTGAAAGTAACTACATTGCCTTGGTTTATAAGCTTCTTCACTGACGATAGGGTACTTTCAAAATGAGGCACATACACAACATTTCTGTGTCTATATTACATCTAATGCTTAAAAAAGCGAACAATGATTAATCAACCCCATGTAAGTGAAACCTTACAATGCCCCCAACACCCCACGATGTGGGAGGGTGTGCCCTCCACACCCCCCCTACTTAAATATACTACCTCCGAGATCGCACTACAGTGCCAAAAACGGCAAAGTAACAGAAGCGGCCAAGCAAATTCTTTCCCAGGGAAAGAATTCACTTTAAAGACACTTCGCTATTTTGCCTTTTCATTCTTTTACGTTTGCTCAAGATGCATTCAACTGAATGCATCTGTGATCATGTAATAGGAACCCATATTTCTCATGTATATTTTTCTGGTGGTACTTTGAGAGATAGGACAGTAAATAAAAACATCTCTGATTCCTTTTGACTTTATTGCCTGTCCATTAGCAGTGGATATTTTTCTCATTTGCTTTGATTAAATTGGGTGAAAAAATGTCTGCCATTGATCATGTGACTTGTAACTCCTGAGTCAACACACCATGCCTGCACAGTTGAGGTTCCACATTTGGACTCAAATGTATACTCAGTGTGTGAAGTGACATCTGCTTCTTCTTTGACATTCTTAGCATGTTGTGATTTAGCTTGTCTTTGCATTCCAGCTTTCCAGATTCTGCAATCTGCCTTTAAGTTTTTTTTTTTTTTTTTTTTACACACAAAGCATTTACGTATTTCTAGAAGCATATTACTGTCTTTTATTTCTGTTTTTCATCTTTAAAGCAGTCTCTCTACTGGACATACTTTCACTGTTTATGCTTTCTGTCTTGAGCTTATTTTCATCCACAAGCTTGCCTTTATTATGCTTTAATGTTAGTTTTCAACTGGACATGCAAGTGCTGTAACAAGTGTCATAACTTTCAAGTAGACCACTTAGTAAAAGAGCTGCAATGTGAAAGTCTTTTATATCCTCCCCAATTCTTCTTAGCCTTTCAGCCATTACTAAGATATGTCTTATATAATTCTGCATATCCTGGTTTTTTAACAGGTTGGTCTGATATAGTTTTCTAATTAAATAGAGTTTATTGCTGAGATAAGCTCTTTCATGTACTTTTTGCAGTTCCTCCCACATTTCTTTAGTGGTTTCACAATTGCATATATGTATAATTCGATCATCATTTATGCAAAGGGAGATCACGGTCTGAGCTTTTCAATCCTTTTATATTCACTCATCCATAGGTTCCTAGGTTCATAGGTAGATACTAGGCTATCGGCCCAAGGGCCTAAGTAAGCCTAGCCAACAAGGGTTCTTGGCTTATGCCACCCAAGAAAGTTATTTTCCTGTGCCCCTGTCAAGCAGAGCCACAAAAGTGATCCTCAGGGTGTATTTCCTATTTCCCATCCACTCATAAAGATTTTTCTTGAAGAGTGCTAATGAGGAACTTTGCTTGACATAGATAGGTAGCTTGTTCTAGAGTATGGGAAGCCTCTGGGACAGGAAACTATCCCTCCAGCATGTCCTGGTTATTGTCGTGACAAGGTTTAGGTCCCTAGAGCATGTAGCTCCGAGGGATTGGCATTTCTTTAGGTGTAGCATGCCCAACAGCTCTGGGTTTGACATAGCTTTATATGTTAGGCAGAGATCACCTCGGAGTATGCGATATGCTACAGAATAAAGCTGGAGTTTTTTGAGACAGTCAGTGTACAGCATCTGTTTGAGGCCAGTAATCCTCTTTGTGAGGTACTTTTGTGGCCTTTCTAGTTGCTGCAGATGTCTTGTGAGGTATATTCCAAAAGGGGCATTGTACTCTATAATGGGTCTAATGAGTGTCGAGTAGAGGGGAATGATGACCTCTTTTTTCCTGGACGAGAAACCTTTTGTGATGAGGTGAGCCACGTAGAAGGATTTCCTGACTACTATGGCTATGTGATTATCAAAAGAGAGACTACTGTCCATCTGGGTCCCAAAGTCTCTTATCACACAGTTGGCATTAAGTAGACTACCGCCTATGTGGTAGTTCATGGGTACAGAGTTTTTACCAAAGGGGATGAAAATGCACTTTGTGGCATTGAGCTTGAGGCCATGGCTCTGACACCAGACATCTGTCTCAGTGTGGGCCTTCTGTAGGATGTCCACATCATTTGGGGACTAGACTATGGCTCCTAGTTTGCAGTCATCTGTGAACTTCATTAGCCAAAGGCCTTTTGTGTTAGTCTGTACTTCAGAGAAGTAGATACCAAACAGGAGAGGTCCCAGGACTGAACTCTGTGGTACTCCACTTGTCACTGGTTTGAATGCAGATTTGGAGTCTGCAACTTTTACAATATGGGTTCTGTCAGTGAGCCAGTTGGTAACCCATCTTGTGACATAGGGATTTATACCTAGTTTAGTGAGTTTAGCTATTATTCCAGAATGAGGGATGGTGTCAAAAGCCTTGGAGAGGTCAACATAGGCTGTGTGAACCAACTTACCCTCATCTACTGCTTTGGTGACTGCCTCAAAGAAGTCAATCTGGGTGGAGTCCAGTGTTTGGAGGTTACCAATGTCTTTGTTTATGAGTTCCATGATGATACATTCCATGGCCTTACAGACCAGGCTCGGCAGGCTAATAGGGTGATAGTTCTTGAGATCAGTGGTGGCTCCCCCTGTGTGGAGTGGGATAACTGTTGCTGTGCACCATTCAGTGGGCACAAAGCCTGACGTGAGGCTATGAGTGAATATGGTGTTTAGGTGGGGAGGTGGGGAGCCAGTTCGTTCTGAAGTTCATGTAAAACGCAACCTGGATGTTGTCTGGTCCCATGGATGCTGTGTTTTTGACTTTAGAGAGTGCAGCTTTTACCTGCGTAGCTGTGATTACAGGAACTCTGCATTCTTCCTGTATAGATATGGGCCCTTTAGGGGGTGAGAGGGGGCTAAAGTTAGCATTGAACCTATTATCAGTTGGTTCTGTAATTTTCATGCAGTTGTGCTCTAACTCAGAGCAGATCTGGGTGTTGCCATTGAGATTCTTGACGTAACTATAGATGATTTGTGGTTGTCCCTAGAATCAATGTCAATTTTATTTTCATAGCTAGCTTTGGAGGATCTTATAAGGGATCTCAGCTTCTTACTGAGGCTGACCAGGGAGCTCCTCCACTCATGGGATTTTACTCTCTTTTGCAGCAGTTTCTTCCTTCTGTTGTAGAGTTTGTTTATGGCAGGGGACCACAAGATTGGCTTCCTTTTTTTGGAGGATAGCATCTTGGTTCTGTTTGGGATAGCACGATCCATGCACCTGTGTAAGTGCTTATAGAGTGCATCTGTGTAAGATTCAGCAGTCGTAACTGTATTGTCCATCTGCATGGATGTCATGAAGTTCACCACTTCTGTCTTAAGAAGCATGAAGTTGGCTTTGGAGAAATTTTTTACCGTGTTTTCCTTAATGGGGGTGGGAGGTTGTGGTTATCTAGGGTGATTAGCTTATGGTAGGATCTGACCAATGAGGAGCTGACTTCAGGTGTGGAACACCGATCACTCATGTTCATAGGTTCATAGGTAGGTACTAAGCTATTCGCCCGAAGGCATTTATAAGCCTAGCCAGAATGTGTTGGCTTTCGCCACCCCCTTAGATTAGTTCCCTGTGCCTCTGTCCAGCAGAGCCACTGAAGTGATCCCCGGGGTAAACTTTCTGTTTCCCATCCACTCATCAAGGTTTCTCTTGAAGAGTGTTAGTGAGGAGCTCTGCCTAATGTAGATTGGAATCTTGTTCCAAAGCATGGGAAGTCTCTGGGACAGGAATCTATCCCTCCAGCACATCCTATTTATGCTGTGGTGAGGTTTAGATCCCTAGAGCATGTGGCTCGAGGGGATATGGTTTTCATTAGGTGGAGCATATCCATCAAGTCTGGGTTGGACATGGCCTTGTATGTCAGGCAGAGATCACCTCTGAGTAGGCGGTATGCAACCGAGTACAGCTGGAGATTCTTCAGTCGAGCTGCATAGGGAATCTGTTTGAGACCAGTGATCCTCTTGGTGAGGTACTTCTGTGGTCTTTCCAGCTGTTGCAGGTGAGTTGTAAGGTACATCCCAAATGGGACATTGTCATCTATGATGGGTCTGATGAGTGATGAGTAGAGGGGCACAATGACCTCTTTTGATCTAGATGCGATCCCTTTTGTGATTAGGTGGGCCACATAGTAGGACTTTCTAACCACTTTGGCAATGTGATTATCAAAGGAGAGATTACTATCTACTTGGGTCCCCAGATCCCTTATTACATCTTCCATATTTAGGGGACTACCACCTATGTGGTAGTTTGTGGGTACTTTGTTTTTTCCAAAGGGGATGACTATGCACTTTTTGGCATTTAGCATGAGGCCATGATTTTGACACCAGGTATCCGTCTCAGTGAGACCCTTTTGGAGGATGTCCACATCATTTGGGGACTCGACTATGGCTCCTAGTTTGCAGTCATCTGTGAACTTCATTAGCCAAAGGCCTTTTGTGTTAGTCTGTACTTCAGAGAAGTAGATACCAAACAGGAGAGGTCCCAGGACTGAACTCTGTGGTACTCCACTTGTCACTGGTTTGAATGCAGATTTGGAGTCTGCAACTTTTACAATATGGGTTCTGTCAGTGAGCCAGTTGGTAACCCATCTTGTGACATAGGGATTTATACCTAGTTTAGTGAGTTTAGCTATTATTCCAGAATGAGGGATGGTGTCAAAAGCCTTGGAGAGGTCAACATAGGCTGTGTGAACCAACTTACCCTCGTCTACAGCTTTGGTGACTGCCTCCAAGAAGTCAATCTGGGTGGAGTCCAGTGTTTGGAGATTACCAATGTCTTTGTTTATGAGTTCCATGATGATACATTCCATGGCCTTACAGACCAGGCTCAGCAGGCTAATAGGGCGATAGTTCTTGAGATCAGTGGTGGCTCCCCCTGTGTGGAGTGGGATAACTGTTGCTGTGCACCATTCAGTGGGCACAAAGCCAGACGTGAGGCTATGAGTGAATATGGTGTTTAGGTGGGGAGGTGGGGAGCCAGTTCATTCTGAAGTTCATGTAAAATGCAGCCTGGATGTTGTCTGGTCCCATGGATGCTGTGTTTTTGACTTTAGAGAGTGCAGCTTTTACCTGCGTAGCTGTGATTACAGGACCTCTGCATTTTTCCTGTATAGATATGGGCACTTTAGGGGGTGAGAAAGGGCTAAAGTTAGCATTGAACCTATTATCAGTTGGTTCTGTAATTTTCATGCCGTTGTGCTCTAACTCAGAGCAGATCTGGGTGTTGCCATTGAGATTCTTGACGTAACTATAGATGATTTGTGGTTGTCCCTAGAATCAATGTCAATTTTATTTTCATAGCTAGCTTTGGAGGATCTTATAAGGGATCTCAGCTTCTTACTGAGGCTGACCAGGGAGCTCCTCCACTCATGGGATTTTACTCTCTTTTGCAGCAGTTTCTTCCTTCTGTTGTAGAGTTTGTTTATGGCAGGGGACCACAAGATTGGCTTCCTTTTTTGGAGGATAGCATCTTGGTTCTGTTTGGGATAGCACGATCCATGCACCTGTGTAAGTGCTTATAGAGTGCATCTGTGTAAGATTCAGCAGTCGTAACTGTATTGTCCATCTGCATGGATGTCATGAAGTTCACCACTTCTGTTTTAAGAAGCATGAAGTTGGCTTTGGAGAAATTTTTTACCGTGTTTTCCTTAATGGGGGGTTGGAGGTTGTGGTTATCTAGGGTGATTAGCTTATGATAGGATCTGACCAATGAGGAGCTGACTTCAGGTGTGGAACACCGATCACTCATGTTCATAGGTTCATAGGTAGGTACTAAGCTATTCGCCCGAAGGCATTTATAAGCCTAGCCAGAATGTGTTGGCTTTCGCCACCCCCTTAGATTAGTTCCCTGTGCCTCTGTCCAGCAGAGCCATTGAAGTGATCCCCTGGGTAAACTTTCTGTTTCCCATCCACTCATCAAGGTTTCTCTTGAAGAGTGTTAGCGAGGAGCTCTGCCTAATGTAGATTGGAATCTTGTTCCAAAGAATGGGAAGTCTCTGGGACAGCAATCTATCCCTTCAGCACATCCTATTTATGCTGTGGTGAGGTTTAGATCCTTAGAGCGTGTGGCTCGAGGGGATATGGTTTTCATTAGGTGGAGCATATCCATCAAGTCTGGGTTGGACATGGCCTTGTATGTCAGGCAGAGATCACCTCTGAGTAGGCGGTATGCAACCGAGTACAGCTGGAGATTCTTCAGTTGAGCTGCATAGGGAATCTGTTTGAGACCAGTGATCCTCTTGGTGAGGTACTGCTGTGGTCTTTCCAGCTGCTGCAGATGAGTTGTAAGGTACATCCCAAATGGGACATTGTCATCTATGATGGGTCTGATGAGTGATGAGTAGAGGGGCACAATGACCTCTTTTGATCTGGATGCGATCCCTTTTGTGATTAGGTGGGCCACATAGAAGGACTTTCTAACCACTTTGGCAATGTGAATATCAAAGGAGAGATTACTATCTACTTGGGTCTCCAGATCCCTTATTACATCTTCCATATTTAGGGGACTACCACCTATGTGGTAGTTTGTGGGTACTTTGTTTTTTCCAAAGGGGATGACTATGCACTTTTTGGCATTTAGCATGAGGCCATAATTTTGACACCAGGTATCCGTCTCAGTGAGACCCTTTTGGAGGATGTCTGTGTCAGCCAGAGAGCCAATTATAGCCCCTAGTTTGCATTCATTTGCAAACTTGGTTAGCCATAGTCCTTCTGTGCTTGCCTGTACCTCTGAGAAGTATATGCTGAACAGGAGGGGTCCTAGGACTGAGCCCTGAGAAACGCCACTTGTAACCAGTTTAGATTCTGACCTAGCTCCCACAACTCTCACCATTTGGGTTCTGTCCATGAGCCAGTTGGCAACCCATCTTCTGATGTAGGGGTTTATTCAGGCTGGTGAACTTGTCTATAATACCAGAATGGGAAATGATGTTGAAGGCCTTTGCAAGGTCAAGGTAGGCTGTGTGGACCACCTTTCCCTAATCTATAGCCTTGGTAACTGTCTCAAGGAAGTCCACCAGGTTTAGTAGGCATGATTTGCCCTTAACGAAGCTAACCTTGGTAGGGTCCAGTGTTTGGAGGTTCCCAATGTCTCTGTTAATGAGTTCCATGATGATGCACTCCATAGCCGTGCAGACCAAGCTAGTCAGGCTTATAGGGCGATAGTTCCTGGGGTCTGTTGTGGCTCCACCTTTGTGGACCTGTAAAAACATTGCTGTGCACCACTCTATGGGTACGTAGCCTGTGGAGAGGCTGAGTTTGAACAGTGTGTTTAGGTGAGGGGTTAGTTCATCTTTGAGCTCATATAGGACGCAGCCTGGGACACCGTCCAGTCCCATTGATGCTGTGTATTTAGCTTTGTAGAGGGCTATTTTAACCTGAGTGTTTGTGATTTCAGGGGCTCTACATTCTTCTTGTATGGTTATGGGCCCTTTGGGGTGAGAAGGGGAGTGAAGTTTGCAATGAACCTGTCTGCCAGGATGTTGGCGATATTTGTGGGTTCAGTGTATTTTGTGCCGTTCTGCACTAACTCCGAGAAGATCTGAGCATTGCCACTTAGATTCTTGACATAGCTAAAGCATGCCATGTGGTTATCTTTGGAGTCCTTGGCAATATTTCTTTCGAAGCTCCCCTTGGATGATTTTATGAGGGATTGTAGTTTCTTGCTGATACTGATCAGGGATGAATTCCCTTCTTGAGATTTTACTCTATTCTGTACTAGTTTCCTCCTTCTGTTGTATAGATTGTTTATGGCAGGGGTCCACCAGACTGGTTTCCTTTTCTTGGAGGAGTGAGTCTTGGTTTTGCTTGGGATAGCACGATCCATGCATTCTTGTAGGTGCCCATAGAATGCATTAGTAAAGGATTTTGCAACTTAGAGAGCGTTATCCTTTAGCATGGGGGCTTTGAAACTTTCCACCTCGGTCTTAAGTAACATGAAGTTTGCTTTTGAAAAGTTTTCCATGGTGGTTTCTTTATCTGGGGGTGAGGCCAGAACATGGATATCCAAAGTGATTTGTTTATGGTCAGATTTAACCAGTGAGGGGTTGACCTCTGGTGTGGAACACCGGTCACCCATGTTGGTGATGACCAGGTCCAATATGTTGTCACCTCTGGTGGGAGTGTTGTCCAGTTGATCCAGGGCATTTGAGTTTAGAAATTCTAAGAAATGTTGGGTAAGGGAGTTAGCACTTGAGTAGTTCTCACAGTTAATGTTTGGGTAATTGAAATCACCCAATATTAGGCTGTTTGGTAGGGCCTTTATGTTTCCCAGTGTTTCCATAAATATGGAATGAGGATCCTGGGACATGGTGGGTGATCTGTAGCAAGCAACAATTTTAATTGCAGTTTTGCATGTTGTTAGTTGCATGTGGATGATCTCTGAAGCATCATGCTGTGCCAATAACCTGGAGGTGTGGGTATCCTTGATAAATATGGATACGCACCTGCCTTTTGTATTCCAGTCCAGGTTCTGTGGCTGAAATATATGATATGAGTTTTAGCCTGGTAGTGCTGGGGTGCTCTCTGGAGCCTTAAACCAGGTTTCTGTTACTGCACATTTATCTATTTTCTCCATACTGAGGAGTGCTTCGAGTGCATGCATTTTGATGTTTAGACTTCTGGCATTGAGTAGTATTACCCTCAGTATTTTGTTACTTGTGCTACTTATGGCGGTGAGTTTGTCTTTTGAGCCTTGCCTAAAAAAAGGCACTATGGGGGTGGCAAGAGCCTTGGCTAGTATTCAAAAGCCTAAGGGTGACAGGTGCAAGCCATCTCTAGCGAAGCAGCGTGGCTTGTCGAGCATGTCATCCCAGGCAGACAGACACTGGATCCCCTTTGAATGACACCAGAAACTTGGCCAATTGTTGAAATTGATAATGTTTTCTTTATACTGTGGTATCATTCTTGGTGAGGGCTGGATGCTACTCAGGGTCAGGGTCATACCGGCCTGGGCTACATGATCAGAGCGCTCTTCCAATTCACTTTTCATGTAGTCCAGGGAGGTACAGCTCAGGTCATTCACACCAACATGGACAATGACAGAGTCGTATTTGTACTTGTTCTGGAGTGACCTTAGTGCTTGTGTTATGTGGCGGATCCTGGTACCTGACAGGCAGCTTACAGTAACCTTCTCCTTATTCAGCTTAGTGAGTGGGACGTCAGTGTGCCTAACTTATAGAGTCCCCTATTACTAGTATGTTGGGTATGTTATTTTGCCTTAAGGGCTGTGATTGCATGGCACACTGGTTTTGTGAAGTTTGTGTTTCATGGTTTGTGTTGGGGCAGTGGCGGTTGCTTGGATGTCTGCTTTGGAGATCTCTGTTGCTTTTGTAGATTTTTATTTAGAGCCTCCGAGTATGTTTTTATGTATTTATGTGTGTTTTTTGTCGATGCTAGTTTAATGTGTCTATGTGAGACTGGTATTGTGATGCAAGTATTTCCCTTCTCCTCTTGACTGTCTGATCCAGTCTTGGGTTGAGAGAGCTTAGCCTCCAGTTTGGCTGTAAAATTGCATCTCTCGCATGCATTAGTGTTGGGTGGTAGGAGGAGGGGGTTGTCTGTGTACATGAGGCAGTTGCAACATTGCCTCAAAATGCCCAGATTCACCAGTTGGACTGGGGAATACACCTGAAACTGCCCTTTGGACATGCCTGAATAGGTACAGTGAACTGTTTTACTGAATGGCTGGTAAGGGCAAATAGAGAGGCTTGTCCTTCTGTACAGTATAGGGGGGTTCTAGTGCTAGGGTTTTTAAGTGCTTGCTGAGTTTTGAGAAAATGCTGGGCTGAGAAATGAATGGCTTGAGTGCTTAAGTTGAAAGTTTGTCTAGTTCTAAGGGAAAAATTGAAGAGGAGACTTTGTGGAGCCGGGAATAGTTATACCCTAGCTAACCGGCGCTGCCCAGTGTGCAAAAAAGGGCAAATGCATTTTTTATAGCAGGGAAATGAAAGAGATAGAAATTAGCCCAAAATGGCAAATAAACTACTAATGTCACAGCTCTTGTACTCACTATCCTCACTTATCTAGAAGAAAATAGTTTTTTATTCAGGCATGACCAAGGGTCAGCTCCCAGTGTTCTCTCCTGTCTATCTGATGAATCTGGGCATCTTGAGGCAATGTAGAAATTGACTCATGTACACAGACAACCCCCTCCTCCTACCACCCAACACTACAACCTGTGAGAGATGCACCTATCTAGCCAAACTGGAGATAAAGCCCTCTCCAACCAAAACTGAACTTGACAGTCATGAGGAGAAGGTAAACATTTGTGCCACATCACATTCATCACATAGTCTCACTAAATCTACACCACCAAAATACACATAGTAAGACAAAAACATTCACAGAGGCTCTCAATAATAATCTGTCTAAGCAACAGAGAACTCCAAAGCAGAAATGCAAGCAACCTCCATCTCCCAACACAACTTAAATGACACACAGTCCACAGACTCACTGTGCCACTCAACCACAGTCAATAAGGCAAAACAACGTACCCAACACACTAGTCATAGTTGACTCTATAGTTAGGCACACTGATGTCCCACTCACCAGGCTAAACAAGGAGAAGGTTACTGTAAGCTGCCTGTTGGATGATAGAATCCGCCACATAACCCATGCACTCAGGTCACTCCACAACAAGTACAAATATGGCTCTGTCATTGTCCATGTTGGAGTGAATAACCTGAGATGTACCTCCCTGGACTACATGAAAAGAGGCATGGAAGAGCTCTCTGATCTTGTAGCCCAGGCAGGTATGACCCTAGCCCTGAGTAGCATTCTGCCATCGCCCAGAATGATACCGCAGTACAAGGACAAAATGATTGACTTCAACAATTGGCTAAGCTTCTGGTGTCATTCTAAGGGGATCCAGTATCTGTCTGCTTGGGATGACATGGTCGACAGACCACGATGCTTTGCCACAGATGGCCTGCACTGGTTGCCCCTGGGATTCCGGATACTGGCTAAGGCTCTTGCTGCCCCTATAGTGCCCTTTTTAGGCAAGGTTCAAGTAACAAATTCACCACCGTAACAGGAATAGGCAAGCAAAAACTGAGGGTAATGCTACTCAATGCTAGAAGTCTAAATCTCAAAATTCACTCACTCGAGGTGCTCCTTAAAATGGAGAACATCAATATCTGTGCAGTGACTGAGACCTGGTTCAAGGATCCAGAGAGCACCCCTGCACTACCAGGCTATAACTCATTCCACACTTTTCAGCCACGTAACCTGGACTGAAATACCAAAGGCGAAGGTGTGTCCATATTCATTAAGGATATCCACACCTCCAGGCTAGTTGCTCAGCATAATGCATCTGAGGTTATCCAATTGCAACTAACTCTGGGAAAAAGCAATCCAAATTGTAGCTTGCTACAGATCCCCCACCATGCCCCAGAATTCCCACTCCTCTTTTCTTGATGTACTGGAAAATATTAGGGTTCAACCAAACACCCTAACAATGGGCAACTTCAACTACCCCACCATTAACCGGGAAAACAATTTGTGTACCAACTCCTTAGTGCAACACTTTCTGGAATTCATAAACTCCAATGCCCTGGATCAACTTATCCACACACCCACCAGGGGCAAGAATATCCTAGACCTAGTCATTACCAACATGAGTGACCAGTTTTCCACACCTGAAGTCAACTCCTCATTGGTCTGATCCGACCATAAGCTAATCACCCTTGATATCCACATCCTGCCCCCACCCCCCATTAAGGAAACCACGGTAAAACATTTCTCCAAAACCAACTTCATGCTTCTTAAGACAGAAGTGGTGAACTTCATGACACCCATGCAGATGGACAATGCACTTACAACTGATGAATCCTACACAAATGAACTCTATAAGCACTTACACGAGTGCATGGATTGTGCTATCCCAAACAGAACCAAGATGCTATCCTCCAAAAAAAGGAAGCCAATCTGGTGGTCCTTTGCCCTAAACAAACTGTACAACAGAAGGAAGAAACTGTTGCAAAAGAGTAAAATTCCATGAGTGGAGCAGCTCCCTGGTCAGCCTCAGTAAGAAGCTGAGATCCCTTATAAGATCATCCAAAGCTAGCTATGAAAACAAAATTGCCACTAATTCTAAGGACAACCACAAAGCATTCTATAGCTATGTCAAGAATCTCAATGGCAATACCCAGCACTGCTCTGAGTTATAGCACAATGGCACGAAAATTACAGAACCAAGTGATATTGCCAATATCCTGGCAGATACATTCAGTGTTAACTTTACCCCCCCCCACCCCCTAAAGAGCCCATATCAATAGAGGAAGAATGCAAAGTCCCTGTAATCAAAACTACACAGCTAAAATCTGCACTCTCTAAAACCAAAAACACAGCATCCATGGGACCGGACAACATCCCAGGCTGCGTTTTACATAAACTTCAGAACGAACTGGCTCCCCAATTCAGCCCCATATTCAGTCATAGCCTCGCACCAGGCTTTGTGTCCACTGCATGGTGCAAAGCAACAGTTATCCCAATCCGCAAAGGGGGAGCCACCACTGATCCCAGGAACTATCAACCTATTAGCCTGATGAGCCTGGTCTGCAAGGCCATGGAACGTATCATCATGGAACTCATAAAAAAAGACATTGGTAACCTCCAAACTCTGGATCCCACCCAGTTCAGGTTTGTGAAAGGCAGATCATGCCTCCTGAACCTGATCAACTTCTTTGAGGCAGTCACAAAAGCCGTAGATGAGGGTGAGGTGGTTCACACGGCCTATCTTGACTTCGCCAAGGCTTTCGACACCATCCCCCATTCTGGAATTATAGCTAAACTCACTAAACTAGGTATAAATCCCTACATCACAAGATGGGTTGCCAACTGGCTCACTGACAGAATCCACACTGTAAAAGTTGCAGACTCCAAATTTGACCTCAAAGCAGTGACAAGTGGAGTACCACAGGGTTCTGTCCTGGGACCGCTCCTATTTGGTATCTACTTCTATGAAGTACAGGCTAACACAGAAGGCCTCTGGCTAATGAAGTTCACAGATTTCTGCAAACTAGGAGCCATAGTCAAGTCCCCAAATGATGTGGACATCCTACAGAAGGGCCTCTCTGAGACAGATGCCTGGTGTCAGAGCCATGGCCTCAAGCTCAATGCCAAAAAGTGCAGTTTATCCCCTTTGGTAAAAACTCTGTACCCATGAACTACCACATAGGCAGCAGTCTACTTAACACCAAATGTGTGATAAGAGACCTTGGGACCCAGGTGGACAGTAGTCTCTCCTTTGATAGTCACATCGCCACAGTAGTCAGGAAGTCCTTCTATGTGGCACACCTCATCATAAAAGGGTTCTCATCCAGGAAAAAGGAGGTCATTGTTCCCCTCTACTCGACACTCTTTAGACCCATTACAGAGTACAATGCCCCTTTTGGAATATACCTCACAAGACATCTGCAGCAGCTGGAAAAGCCACAGAAGTACCTCACAAATAGGATTACTGGCCTCAAACAAATGCCCTACACTGACCACCTCAAAAAACTCCAGCTTTACTCCATAGCATATCGCCTACTCTGAGATGATCTCTGCCTAACATATAAATATATGTCAAACTCAGAGCTGTTGGACATGCTACACCTAAAGAAATCCCAATCCTTCCAAGCTACATGCTCTAGGGACCTAATCCTTGTCACCAAAATAAACAGGACATGCTGGAGGGATAGATTCTTGTCCCAGAGACTTCCCATACTCTGGAACAGGCTACCCATCTATGTCAAGCAAAGTTCTTCATTAGCACTCTTCAAGAAAAATCTTGATGAGTAGATGGGAAATAGGAAATACACCCCGGGGATCACTTCTGTGTCTCTGCTCAACAGTGGCACAGGAAAATAACTTTCTTGGGTGGTGTAAGCCAGGGAACCTTGTTGGCTAGGCTTACATAGGCCCTTGGGCTGATAGCCTAGTATCTACCTATGAACCTATAAGCAGGCACAATAAGCCTGTGAACAGAAATTCCCAGATCAGAAGGGCAGAATACAGCCTCTCCTCCCACAAGAGTGCAGACCACAAACCTTCTTAATGTAAAATAACTGGCATGAAGCCCAAGTGCTTAAACCAGAACTAATGCACTTATAGAATAGCAGACACTGAGCCTTCAATCAGCAATTCCCAGCTTAGAAGGATGTAAGCTACCTGTCCTGCCACAACAGTGCAGAGCACAAACCTTCTTAATGTAAAACAACTGGTATGAAGCCCAAGTGCTTAAACCAAAAGACTTAGAATAACAGTTACAATTTAATCAGGCTACTACCAAGCAGTACTAAATGTGGCAGAATAAATAAAATTGAGTACTTTTAAGAAGAGGCAAAAGCAGAATAAAGTAGGAGGAAACACAAATACAGTAAAAGCAGATGAATAAAGGGCAGTTTATTTTTTGTTAGTAAAGTGCAAGAAGAGAGGAAGTTGGCCTTCTCAAATCTTCTCTCTGTATTAAGTAAAGTGAACACTAGATTACTATGTTGGTAATGACTAGGTCTAGGATATTGTTGCCTCTGGTGGGGGTGTGGATAAGTTTATCCAGGACACTGGAATTTATTAATTCCAGAAAGCATTGAGGGAAGGAGTTGGTACTAGTAGTTTTCTCAGTTAATGGTGGAGTAGTTGAAATCACCCCTTATTAGGGTGTTTGGTTGGACCCTAATATTTTCCAATATATCAAGAAAAGAGGAGTGTGAATCCTGGGTCATGGTGGGGAATCTGTAGCAAGCTACAATTTGGATTGTAGTTTTGCCCAGAGTTAGTTGCACTTGCATAACCTCGATTGCATTATGCTGAGCAACTAGCCTGGAGGTCTGGATATCCTTAATGAATATGGACACACCTCCACCTTTGGTGCTCTGGTCCAGGTTAGATGGCCGAAAAGTGTGGTATGAGTTATAGCCTGGTAATGCAAGCGTGCTCTCTGGACTCTTAAACCAGGTCTCAGTCACTGCACAGATATCAATGTTCTCGATTTTAAGGACTACCTAGAGGGAGTGCATTTTGAGATTTACACTTCAAGCATTGAGTAGCATTACCCTCAGTTTTTGCTTGCCTGTTCCTGTTACAGTGGTTAATTTGTCATTTGAACCTTGCCAAAAAAAGGCACTATAGGGGCAGCAAGAGCCTTAGCCTGTATCTGGAATCCCAGGGATGACAGGTGCAGGCCATCTCTGGCAAAGTATCGTGGTCTGTCGACCATGTCATCCCAGGAAGACAGATACTGGATCCCCTTAGAATGACACTAGAAGTTTAGCCAATTGTTGAGGTCAATTATTTTGTCCTTGTAATGTGGTATCATTCCGGGCAATGGCAGGATGCTACTCAGGGCTAGGGTCATACCTGCCTGGGCTGCAAGATCGGAGAGCTCATCCATGTCTCTTTTCATGTAGTCCAGGGAGGTATGCCTCAGGTCATTCACACCAACATGGACAATGATAGAGTCATATTTGTACTTGTTATGGAGTGACCTGAGTGTGTGGGTTATGTGGCAGATCCTGGCACCCGACAGGCAGCTGACAGTAACCTTCTCCTTGTTTAGCCTGGTGAGTGGGACATCAGTGTGCCTGACTATAGAGTCACCTATGACTAATTTGTTGGGTATGTTGTTTTGCTTTATGGGCTGTGGTTGAGTGGCACACTGAGTCTGTGGGCTATGTGTCATTTGGGTTGTGTTGGGGGGTGGAGGTTGCTTGCATTTCTGCTTTGGAGGTCTCTGTTGCTTGAGAAGAATATTATTGAGAGCCTCTGCAAATGTTTTTGTGTTTCTATGTGTGGATTTTGGTGGTGTAGGTTTAGTGGGACTATGTGATGAGTGTGGTGTGGTGCAAGTGTTTACCTTCTCCTCTTGACTGTCAAGTTCAGTCTTGGTTAGAGAGAGCTTTACCTCCAGTTTGGCTAGATAAGTGCATCTCTCACAGGTTTTAGTGTTGGGTGGTAGGAGGAGAGGGTTGTCTGTGTACATGAGGCAATTGCTACATTGCCCTAAGATTCACAAATTCATTAGATAGACAGGAGATAACACTGGGAGCTGACCCTTGGACATGCCTGAATAAAAATCTGTTTTCCTCTAAACAAGTGAGGAAAGTGAGTGCAAGAGCTGTTTTTCTCTAAGCAAGTGAGGAAAGTGAGTACAAAAACTGTTTTCCTCTATTTAATGAGGAAGGTTGAGTGCTGTAGTAATTTCTAGCTTATTTAGTGCTTACAACAAGTTCTGAACAAGTGCTGAGTACGAATAAGCAAATTCAAGTGCTAAAGCTAAGAATCTGTATCTGAACTAGACTAGTTACAGGAAAGAAACAAGTGGAAATGCGAGCTTTTAAATCAGAAAGTTAAGAGAGATAGAAAAACTGCCCAAACAGCCAATAACTACAATTTCTGGGCCAGAAACCACTCCTTATGTGGTAGATAGGTTACCTGATGCTTACCACTCCCACTGATACGCCAGCAGGCTTCCCTCCAACACAGAAAGGCTTAGGGGCCTCAGGAGCTTACAAACAGTCCTGGACACAGCAAATCTGTATCTGGACTAGACTAGTTACAGAAAAGGGGAGAGACAAGTGCAAATGTTGGCTTTTAAATTAGAAAGTTGAGAGAGATGGAAAAACTGCCCAAATGGCCAATAACTACAATTTCTGGGCCAGAACCACTCCTTATGTGGTAGATAGGTTACCTAGTGCTTACCACTCCCACTGATAAGCTAGAAGGCTTTCCCCCAACACAGAAAGGCTTAGGGGGCCCAGGAGCTTACAAACAGTCTCGGATACAGCAAATCTGTATCTGGACTAGACTAGTTACAGGAAGGGGGGGGGACAAGTGCAAATGTGGGATTTTAAATCAGAAAGTTGACAGAGATGGAAAAACTGCCCAAATGGCCAATAACTACATTTTCTGGCCGGAACCACTTCTTATGTGGTAGATAGGTTTCCTAGTGTTTACCACTCCCACTGATAAGCTAGCAGGCTTTCCTCCAACACAGAAAGGCTTGGGGGCCTCAGGAGTTACAAACAGTCATGAATACAGCAAATCTGTATCTGGACTAGACTAGTTACAGGAAAGGGGGGAAACAAGTGCAAATGCAGGCTTTTAAATCAAAAAGTTGAGAGAGATGGAAAAACTGCCCAAACGGCCCATAACTACAATTTCTGGGCCAGACCCACTCCTTATGTGGTAGCTAGGTTACCTAGTGCTTACCATTCCCACTGATAAGCTAGAAAGCTTTGCTCCAACACAGAAAAGCTTGGGGGGCTCAGGAGCTTACAAACAGTCCTGGATACAGCAAATCTGCATCTGAACTAGACTAGTTACAGGAAGGGGGGGCAAGTGCAAATGTGTACTTTTAAATCAGGAAGTTGAGAGAGATGGACAAATGGCCCAAACAGCCAATAACTACATTTTCTGGGCCTGAACCACCACTCTTTATGTTTTAGATAGGTTAGCAAGTGCTTATCACTCCCACTGATAAGCTAGCAGGCTTCCCTCCAACACAGATAGGCTTGGGGGGCTCAGGAGCTTACAAACGGTCCTGGATATACCAAATCTATATCTGGACTAGACTCATTACAGGAAAGGCAGGAAACAAGCATACTTTTTTTGTTACAGTTAAGCAGAACACATGGAGATTCTAGCAAAGTTTTTTTTTTGTAAAGGAAAGGGAGAGAGGAGAAGCAGATAATTCAAGGTTAGGAAACTAAGTGGGTTGGCCTTTTCAAATGTTCTCTCTGTATTAGTTAGAATGAGCTAATGACACTAGACTGGGAGGAGTGTCCCAGATCAAATTTGCAGTAGGGGCGGGCAACTGCAAAGCCATCAAGTATAACAGCAAGACACCAAACAATACTACAGCTACTAGCCTACATTCTTTTAGACAGTAAACACTACAGAAATGTTTATCGCAGCAGAAGAACAGCAGTGAGCCACAAAAATGAAAGTTCTTAACAGATAAACGAACAAGCAGACTCTACAGAATGCTTTTAACTGCAAACAAATCAGTTATATGATACAATCCTTGGCAGGAAATCAAAACAAACAAATAGGTGCTTAACAAGTAGAGAAAATTTCCCATTAATACCTTTCACACAATGAAACTAGCTAAAAAGCTTTACAAAGAGTGTAACAGCAAAAACCTTATTTATCAGGCCCTGTAAGGCTGACAATTTTAGTTTAACCATGCAGATTAGTTAATAGCAATAAAATACAGTAAAAAGTATGCAACAGGCAATAAAAAGTGCTATATATAAATTGCTAGAAGCAATAACTAGTAAAAATAAGCAAAAGAAAAAAAAACAGGATACTTATTGTTATATATCTCAGATCTGAGTTGTAGTCAATGCCCCTCCTCCACTCAGCTATATATATATATTTTTAATAGGATAAAAATGTTTTTTAATTGCATCTGATGTACATACATCATTGTAGTAAAAGAAAGTAAATTAATATAGGAAGTTGCGTTTTACAGTTGCTGTTATAAAAGGAGGTGTTTCAATGATTTTGTTGTGTTCTGATGAAGTCTCAGTACTTAAGGGGATGAAAAACCTGGTGAATAAAGTTAACCAGTTTAAGTGTAGTGCTCGTGTCTTTAGTTATTTTTGCTGGCATTTATCTGGAACAAAACACACGAACACAGTTGAGTAAAAGCAAGTCACCTTTATCAAACACAGAGCTTTCGGGATAACTCCCTTTTTCAATGATTAACACAAGGTGCAATTAAACTCAGCTTTAAACAATATAAACAACAAAACTAGATGCACATGTTTTGTTGTTTATATAGCAACCTGTGTAGCATGTTCGTCTTTCTATGTTGGTGTGACCACAAGAAGATTGAGGGATCGTATAGTTGAACACAAGTCCAGCATAAGAAGACAATGTGAAATGAATGCTTTATACAAGCATGTAAAAGAACATGGTAATACACATATATTTAAGTTCAGAGTTATAGACATGTTGACTAAAACATTAAGAGGGGGTGATATGTGCAATCAACTAGAGGTGAGGGAATATGAATGGATATTACGACTGTCAGCAGACACTGAACCTGGTTTAAATGCAGCTGTTTCACTAAAACCAATTTTGATAAGGTTACAGCATAAGAATTTGAAATGATCATCCCTTGAGAATGTGGTTCTTGAAATGAAGTCTTTAAATTTAATTTTTATGAAAAACCTTTCAATGGTAAAATACAATATTTAAGCCATATATATATATACATATATAATTTTAGATACTTCTAGATATTAAAAGGAAAGTTTGGATGTTGAGTGAGTGGATGTTGAGTGTTAAGATAATGTATATTTTAATTATTATAGATATATGTATGATAGAAGTGTTTAATTATCATTTTACTTGGTAAAAATGTATTAAATGTTGATGTAATTGGTCATATGACTTTGGCTGCAGGTCATGTGATGAGTTGTGGGTGTATTTAAAGCTGAGTTTAATTGCACCTTGTGTTAATCATTGAAAAGGGGAGTTATCCCAAAAGCTCTGTGTTTGATAAAGGTGACTTGCTTTTACTCAACTGTGTTCGTGTGTTTTGATCTACAGTAACTTGGTCAGCAGTGATTTACATTTATCTGGAACAGTAATTTGGTGGACTGAACTGCACCTCTGACAGTGTTGGATTTTTGGTTTTCTGTTGGCACCAAGGTGCTCTCTTCACTTCTTCCAGCTTTCTTTGTTTTTTTTTTTAGGGTTTTCTCAGTACTGCCCTCCTGTTTCATTTTATCTCTGTTGTTATTGCTATTATATTAAAACTAATCATCACATGTGAACTAAAATGCATCCATGTTATATGGGCTACCTATTATGCTGTCGCAGGCGCAGGTTGTTGAATGCGTCTTTGTCGAACTGAAAAGCGCAAAAAGGCAAAATAGCAAAGTGGCTTTTCAGCAAATTCTTTCCCTGGGAAAGAATTTGCTTGGTTATTTTCACTACTTTGCCTTTTTGGCACGCCCCCCACATTATGTAGTGTTTTACAGTTTTTTTTTTTTCAGAACAGCTGCTCTAAAGTTTTTGCTTACATGGGGTCGATTATATGTCTTTCACTCTTCTGAGCATACAATATCATGATATAGACCCATTATATGCTATGTAAAAAAAATAAAAAAGCTATTTAATGCAAAACTGTTGAGGGACATCACTTTTCATGCATACTGATGTGTCAGAAAATATAAATGAAAATTTTCGGGAGTTGCCTGTACCCAGTGATTAGGGTTCTCTAATTATTTTGGATCTCTTCTTTGACAGTTTGCATATCTGCAGTGTTTTTTATCTTTTGTACTTGTTTGATTGTAGATTGTTTTTCTTAAAATTGGTCAGTTTACCTTAAAGTTGTTATTTTTCTGAATTTTAAAAGTTCTTGGTTAGGTACAACTAGTAATGATTTCTGTGGCATTCTTTGATTGTAAAGGGATTAAATCTTGCTGCTTCATGGATGGAGCTGAAAAGCAGCATTTTTGTTTAACGTGAACGGAACTGCAAAAGTTATGAGACACTATTAATCACTTGAAAGCATCTAAACTGGTTCCTGGAAATCAGTTTGGAATTAATGTTACCGTTTTGCTCCTGGTGAAAGAAGTTGCAGAGTGACATTAATTCTTAACTGTTTCTGATTCAGCAGTGTGTGTAAAACTTCCCTGATAGGATTGGATGCTATTTGGGTAGAAACTTCAGTTTAAAGTCTTTAAAATTGCTCTTTTTTGATAAACTTTTATTTGTGCTACCCAGGGTATACACCAGGAGTAGGCTACAGCATGTCAACAGACGCCTGCAACAAGTGAGGTGAGATGAGACTACTGATCACCATAGATCCTGCAACCTGCCTCACTGGAACCTAACTGAAATGAGTACTGCTGTTCTGCTCCTAGTGAAAATAGGAGCAAAGACACATGATTCCCAGCTAGAAGTGCAGCTAGGATGGGGTGAATGGGGTTGCTGTCCCAGGCACAAGATGTCAAGGGCACATTCGGAAGATAGATGAACAGGAGGTAGTAGGCTAATGACATTCAGAAATGAATGCTGATCATGCAATAGTGATTAGGCCTGAACAAAGTGCTTCAGCACAGGCTTACTAGAGTTTAAAATAAAGAACATGTTTTGTTATTGTTGTTTTTGGTCCTTGAGCACTCAAGGAATGGAAACTTGATTTCTTTGTTTGCTTGCTTGTTCTTGTGGCTGGGAGCTAACTTGAGGAGTATATACTGGAAATGGAACATTTTTTTACTGACATGAGGAGCATTAGTCAGACCAGATCTGGAAATGAAACTTGTTTTTTTGATGTTTAACTTGATGCTGTGGGGATGCCCAAACAGAAATGACACCAGGTGCCAGGTTATCCAGCTATGGCTATACTTAGCTGAATACAGCTGTGTTGATGGCAGTACTAGTAGTAGCCACATAGTAACCAACAGACAAATAAGAATGACTAGTATTTCTTATCCTTGAAAAAATCTTGCTTAATTCCTTGGTTTTTGCAGTGTGTGCCACAGTGCATTTCTCTCAGTGATAAAGTTGTTTGCAATCAAACACTGGTGTTAAACCAAAATCTTGCTGCAATCATCCTAGTGTACAGTCTATTGCCTTTTAGTTATTTTTATTTTTTTTTATTTATTGTCATCTGTTTACTGGGTTGGTCCAACCGAGCCATAGGCCCATTTTCAGTGGAGACCCAAGGAGAAAAGCTCCAATTACAATTACAGACATTCCAAAAAAAAAACAGTAATTAATGCAAAGACTAAAAAATACAATAGTAATATTGACAAGAAACGTTTACATAAAATGAAATAAACAATGACAAAATATTTATATACAAGTTTAAAAAAATCCAATACAATAATGCCAGGATAAACCCTAAGTAAGAATATTTACAAGAACCTGATTGTAGATAAACTGTAAATTGGGGTGTTAGAAGAGCAAGAAAGAAAGGCAGATAAAAAGAGAGAAAAACTTAAAGTAATCAAAAGTAGAATTTAGGAAGAAATCAGTTAGAGATCAGGTGGGAGCTTGGCAAAGGTAGGAACAGGTCATAAGAAGGTAGTGTTTGAGTTGTAGTTTGAAATGGAACTTATGGGGGAATAAGTGGAAAGGAGTTCCAGGTGTAAGCTACAGAGTATTTATATAGGGACTTACCAATATTTTTTGACGGTTTGTAAATGGCAAGATGTTTGTCAAATGACATTGGGGGTTATATAGAGATGCAATATTTGAGATGGAGGGACAGGAAGTGGGATTATAAAGAAGTGAGTGTGTGATATGTAGTTGAGAAAGAAACAATTGTTTAGGGATTTCAGGTCATTGTAATGATTTAAGGGCGAGGCAGTGGTGGGATTTGTAGGCGAGATTAGAGGTGAACCTAACTATTTTATTGTATGTTTGCTGTAGTTTAGAGAGAAGCGAATACTGAAAGTTAGTAAAACTGGAGCTGCATACAAAAGACATGGTAATAGGAGAGACAGGGCCAGGGAGGGTTTGGTGGAGGGTGAAAGCAGTTTGTGGTTACAGTACAGGAGACCAAGTTTCTGGTGTTTTTTTTTTTTATGCAATGATGGATATGTATATTGAATTTTAATTAATTGTAAATTATAACACCAAGTAATTTTGTATGGAGTTCTGGTCTGATAGTGGTATTGTTGAGGGAGGTAATAGAGAATGTGGATTTGTGTGTTGCCAGTGTTTTAGGAAGAAAAAACAGATGTTTAGTTTTTTTTGGATTTAGAATTAATTTATTATCAGTCAGCCAGGTTTTGATGGATGTAAAAGTATCTTAGGTAAGAGAAAGAGTTCTGGTATGCTGTGGGCAGTGATAATGAGGGCTGAGTCATCAGCATATTGTAAGAGTGTGGAGAGAGATTGGTAGCAGAGGATAAACTGTTAGTAAACTATTGAACAAGAGAGGATCCAATATAGAGTCCTGGGGGACACCGGTGTTAACAGGAAGAAATAGGGAGGCGACAGTTTTCCAGCGTATAGATTATTTTCTATTAGATAAATAGTTAGAAAAACAGCTTAAAGAGGGGGTGGAGAGATGAAGGTCATAGAGTTTAGTTAACAGTTTAGAGTGAGAGACAGTATCAAATGCTTTGGAGAGATCGAGGAAGAAATAGGAAACTAGTAGGTTGTTGTCACAGGCTTCTGCTGCTGTTTGGGTGAACGAGATTACAGCTGTTGTACTGTGGTGGGGTATGAAGCTGTGTTGAGTGAGAGTAAATAGGTTATTATCTAGCAGGTTTTTAAGTAGCTGAGTGTGGACACACTTTTCTAGAATTTTGGAAAGGGGGGATAGTATAGCAATGGGACGATAGTTGGATGGGTCAGTGGAGTTTCCTCCTTTGTGAAGAGGGATTGTGTTAAAGAATTTCCATACATCTGGGACAAGAGATTCAGTAATAGAATGATTAATAAGGATAGATACAGGGTAAGCAATAGCAATGGCAGCAATTTTAAGAAAGTAGGAAGGTAGATTGTCAATAGAGGGAGAGCAGGGCTTTAGTTTATTTAATTGGGATTTGATGAAGGCAATGGGAACTGGTTGTAGGAGAGAATATATTAGAGGAAGGAGAAGTTGGATGCAAAGGTAGAGAATAGACAGTAGAGTTAATTGTAGTTAGTTTTTGGATTGTTTCAATAAAGTAATTATTTAAAAGAGCATCAGTCTCTCTCTATCCTCTGAGAACTAGAATCATCCTACATTCTCCTCCCTCTGGCAACATGGCTCAACTGCCTGCTCTCACCCCATTTGTGGCCCATCTGATCACTTGCAGTGTTCTGAGTCAATATAGCACTAGTCAGCCTATCAGCTTATCGACATTTCTAACAATTGACAGTGTAACCTCCAGGGGATTTAAATATTTAAGAAATATATAGGCAGACCTCTTGCACCAGCTAGCCATCAATAAACATAATACATCCAAGACACAACACAGCAGTCGTATTACACCACCAGGCCAATAACATATGCTGAGACTATAAATATAAGAATTGTCAAATCCTCTGAAATGCACTGTAAAAGTGCCCAACCGCCAGTATCCAAGGCAACACCTCCTGTTTCTTCACACCCATGTATTACAAATTCAAATAGCTCACCCAATAGTAACCATGAAAGCAATCCTAAACTTTACAATAGAAGGATGGAAAAAACTGCTTAGATTTCCTGTCATCACAAAAAGAATATAAATACCTCACCAAAAAATTGCAGGCAGCTATTAAGACTAGCAAAGCTTCCCATGAACATAAGCTTACTTCTTGGACTAAGCATAATCATATGTTCATCTTCAACTACATTAGCAAACCAAGGGATAATTCACTTAATTGTCAGAAATTACACATCATTGCACCTCCTATTCAAATCCTAATGGCACTGCCAACATAATGGTTAACAGGTTTTCTGCAAATTTCTCCTCTGAAGTTATCATTCCTACCCCAAACGTATCAGATCACTTCCCCCTTACTATCACAATGGACAATATTCTTAAAGTGCTCTGCATAACTAAGCGTACTTCTTCAATGGGTCCTAACAAGCAAGGGTGTCTTTCAGACAGTGTTAAGCAGGCTTTTGCTGATCCTCTCCTTAAGTTGTTCAACCTAAGACTTACCATGGGCTACATACATATAGAGAGAGTGGTGATGCCAATTCATAAAGGCATCCTCACAAATGAAGAAAGGAACTATAGGCCTAGTCGCCTTTTTGTCTTGTCTTCAAAGACATGGAATGGATCATCACTGATGCCATAGCAGTCCAATCAGGCTCAGTCTACAACAGCTCACATTTGTTAAAGTGGGCCATGCCTCCTCAATCTTGTGAACTTTTGAAAAGATAACACAGGCTATGGAAAATGGTCACAATGTTCACGCTGTCTACCTGAATCTAGCAAAACCATTCGATGCCATACCACACAATGTGATTGCAAACAAGCTAGTAGCCATAAGCATAGATCCCTATTAAGACAGATTGTAAACAGGTCCAATGACAAGACATATTTTGCCAGAGTAGGTGATGCTACGTGTAGCATACTTTAGGAGTCTGTATAGGTCACCCTCCCTTTTGACATTTATTTCTCTGATTCCAACACCAATAACAAGGATCTCTGGTTGACTAAGTTCACGGAAGATTACAAGATCAGTGTAGTGGTCAAATGAAGAGATGATACAAATTCCCTTCAAGCAGAACTATTATGCATTACCACTTGGTGCATTGGGAAAGGGCTGAAACTAATTGCTAAGAAATGCAGTATAGTTTCCTATGGTAATCAAAAATTTGTTACCAATTATGGCATCAATAGCACCCCGGTCTCACAATGAATCTGTCATGACAACCTGGGCAGCTGGGTAGATGTCTCACTCTCCACAGATTGCTATGTAGTAATCATAATCAGGAAAACTTTCTATCTATCACAATTAATTACCACAGACATCTCTTCCAAGGTTTACAATTAGAAGGTCGAGTGGTGTAGACCAAGTCCAAACTTTGAACAGCAACATTCAGAATGCCAAAGATGGGTAATACTGAATGTCTGACTTTACCCCTGGGCCTGGAGTGGTAGGGTGTTTCAGGATTCAGTTTATTATGTGCAACTGTATATTTCAATAGTCTATGTTCTGGCAGTCTGTCAAAGTCATTGCACTAGTTGAGTATCCAGTTCTCAACCCTGTAATAACAAACCTTCTTCTAAAACCAAGGAAGTTATTGTTCCTATGTAGTCTGCCCTGCTTAGACCTACTATAAAATATAATGTACCCTTTGACCTGTGTCTTACTAGACATATCAAAAATCTCAAAATCTTGAATACCACAGAGGTTTCTAACAAAAAGAATTTTGGGCCTCACAAATCGTGGCTATCATGAAATTCTAAAATCAGACTTCCTGTAGTCAGCATCATATATACTTTTGAGGGGAGACCTATGCCTTACTCTCCATGCCTTCATGAAAAAAAAATTACACCCACCTCATTCATTATAAATGGCACTCTTCTTTAGACAGACATGGTCTGTGGATAATGTTCTGTCTGTTTTTCTTTTTGTGTTTCTCTTTCCTTCTCTCACTTTCTGTCACTCAATCACATTTTAATCATAGTAAGAAAACACATCTATCTCTCCCAGTTAGTTCCCAAGAGAATATACTTGTTCCAGTGTAGTCATCACACCACTGTAATCTTTTCTTATATCCATCATCAAATACAGTGTGCATATTGGTATGTTTCTTTCCATGTAAATTAAAGATCTTAAATACTTCCACTATCCCAATAGACTAGAACAACAATCCTTCTGCTCAGTAGTCTGCCAGCTGCTCTGAAGAAAACTATGTCCTGCTTTTTCAACCATGAAAGACCCAACCATATTTGTCCACCAGTTTCTTTGCACTGTCTCTCCAAACTCCAGCATCATCTCCACTAATGATAAGCAAGAGACACTGGAGGGAAAAGTTCCTAGTTCGGCATATTCTACTTTGGTTACCTTTATGGTTAGTCTGGGTGATTGGATGTGTAGACACAAACTTACCCTGCTCAGATAGGGAGCTCAGCATGCTTAATAACTTGAAGAAGGTGACAAGGTTTTGAGTGTGTCTATTTAAAAATGTATATAGCTAGGCATCTTGAGCCCCCCCCCCCCATGACTGTTTGCTGGGTATTGTTCCTAAATTCCTAAGTAGTGAATGTATGGATTTTATTTAGTGTCTGAGACACTTATTTATTGAATCAATTTGTTTATGAAATGAAGTAAAAGAAAGTCCAATACTTACCCTATGAATCATCACCTCCAAAGCATCTGAATCTGCAACTCATTATTCACAAACAGTTGACAACATGAGTAAACAAAACAGAACACTGCAAAATGTTTTCACAGAGACAAGACCACTGATAAGCTAGCAGGCTTCCCCCCAACACAGATAGGCTTGGGGGCCTCAGGAGCTTACAAACGGTCCTGGATATACCAAATCTATATCTGGACTAGACTCGTTACAGGAAAGGCAGGAACAAGCATACGTTTTTTGTTACAGTTAAGCAGAACACATGGAGATTCTAGCAAAGTTTTTTTTTTCTTTTTTTTTTGTAAAGGAAAGGGAGAGAGGAGAAGCAGATAATTCAAGGTTAGGAAACTAAGTGGGTTGGCCTTTTCAAATGTTCTCTCTGTATTAGTTAGAATGAGCTAATGACACTAGACTGGGAGGAGTGTCCCAGATCAAATTTGCAGTAGGGGCGGGCAACTGCAAAGCCATCAAGTATAACAGCAAGACACCAAACAATACTACAGCTACTAGCCTACATTCTTTTAGACAGTAAACACTACAGAAATGTTTATCGCAGCAGAAGAACAGCAGTGAGCCACAAAAATGAAAGTTCTTAACAGATAAACGAACAAGCAGACTCTACAGAATGCTTTTAACTGCAAACAAATCAGTTATATGATACAATCCTTGGCAGGAAATCAAAACAAACAAATAGGTGCTTAACAAGTAGAGAAAATTTCCCATTAATACCTTTCACACAATGAAACTAGCTACAAAGCTTTACAAAGAGTGCAACAGTAAAAACCTTATTTATCAGGCCCTGTATGGCAGACAATTTTAGTTTAACCATGCAGATTAGTTAATAGCAATAAAATACAGTAAAAAGTATGCAACAGGCAATAAAAAGTGCTATATATAAATTGCTAGAAGCAATAACTAGTAAAAATAATCAAAAGAAAAAAAAAACAGGATACTTATTGTTATATATCTCAGATCTGAGTTGTAGTCAATGCCCCTCCTCCACTCAGCTATATATATATATATTTTAATAGGATAAAAATGTTTTTTAATTGCATCTGATGTACATACATCATTGTAGTAAAAGAAAGTAAATTAATATAGGAAGTTGCATTTTACAGTTGCTGTTATAAAAGGAGGTGTTTCAATGATTTTGTTGTGTTCTGATGAAGTCTCAGTACTTAAGGGGATGAAAAACCTGGTGAATAAAGTTAACCAGTTTAAGTGTAGTGCTCGTGTCTTTAGTTATTTTTGCTGGCATTTATCTGGAACAAAACACACGAACACAGTTGAGTAAAAGCAAGTCACCTTTATCAAACACAGAGCTTTCGGGATAACTCCCTTTTTCAATGATTAACACAAGGTGCAATTAAACTCAGCTTTAAACAATATAAACAACAAAACTAGATGCACATGTTTTGTTGTTTATATAGCAACCTGTGTAGCATGTTCGTCTTTCTATGTTGGTGTGACCACAAGAAGATTGAGGGATCGTATAGCTGAACACAAGTCCAGCATAAGAAGACAATGTGAAACGAATGCTTTATACAAGCATGTAAAAGAACATGGTAATACACATATATTTAAGTTCAGAGTTATAGACATGTTGACTAAAACATTAAGAGGGGGTGATATGTGCAATCAACTAGAGGTGAGGGAATATGAATGGATATTACGACTGTCAGCAGACACTGAACCTGGTTTAAATGCAGCTGTTTCACTAAAACCAATTTTGATAAGGTTACAGCATAAGAATTTGAAATGATCATCCCTTGAGAATGTGGTTCTTGAAATGAAGTCTTTAAATTTAATTTTTATGAAAAACCATTCAATGGTATAATACAATATTTAAGCCATACATATATATACATATATAATTTTAGATACTTTTAGATATTAAAAGGAAAGTTTGGATGTTGAGTGAGTGGATGTTGAGTGTTAAGATAATGTATATTTTAATTATTATAGATATATGTATGATAGAAGTGTTTAATTATCATTTTACTTGGTAATTATAATTTATTGCTATTATATTAAAACTAATCATCACACGTGAACTAAAATGCATCCATGTTATATGGGCTACCTATTATGCTTTCACAGGCGCAGGTTGTTGAATGCGTCTTTGTCGAACTGAAAAGCGCAAAAAGGCAAAATAGCAAAGTGGCTTTTCAGCAAATTCTTTCCCTGGGAAAGAATTTGCTTGGTTATTTTCACTACTTTGCCTTTTTGGCACGCCCCCCACATTATGTAGTGTTTTACAGTTTTTTTTTTTTCAGAACAGCTGCTCTAAAGTTTTTGCTTACATGGGGTCGATTATATGTCTTTCACGCTTCTGAGCATACAATATCATGATATAGACCCATTATATGCTATGTAAAAAAAATAAAAAAGCTATTTAATGCAAAACTGTTGAGGGACATCACTTTTCATGCATACTGATGTGTCAGAAAATATAAATGAAAATTTTCGGGAGTTGCCTGTACCCAGTGATTAGGGTTCTCTAATTATTTTGGATCTCTTCTTTGACAGTTTGCATATCTGCAGTGTTTTTTATCTTTTGTACTTGTTTGATTGTAGATTGTTTTTCTTAAAATTGGTCAGTTTACCTTAAAGTTGTTATTTTTCTGAATTTTAAAAGTTCTTGGTTAGGTACAACTAGCAATGATTTCTGTGGCATTCTTTGATTGTAAAGGGATTAAATCTTGCTGCTTCATGGATGGAGCTGAAAAGCAGCATTTTTGTTTAACGTGAACAGAACTGCAAAAGTTATGAGACACTATTAATCACTTGAAAACATCTAAACTGGTTCCTGGAAATCAGTTTGGAATTAATGTTACAGTTTTGCTCCTGGTGAAAGAAGTTGCAGAGTGACATTAATTCTTAACTGTTTCTGATTCAGCAGTGTGTGTAAAACTTCCCTGATAGGACTGGATGCTATTTGGGTAGAAACTTCAGTTTAAAGTCTTGAAAATTGCTCTTTTTTGATAAACTTTTATTTGTGCTACCCAGGGTATACACCAGGAGTAGGCTACAACATGTCAACAGACGCCTGCAACAAGTGAGGTGAGATGAGACTACTGATCACCATAGATCCTGCAACCTGCCTCACTGGAACCTAACTGAAATGAGTACTGCTGTTCTGCTCCTAGTGAAAATAGGAGCAAAGACACATGATTCCCAGCTAGAAGTGCAGCTAGGATGGGGTGAATGGGGTTGCTGTCCCAGGGACAAGATGTCAAGGGCATATTCGGAAGATAGATGAACAGGAGGTAGTAGGCTAATGACATTCAGAAATGAATGCTGATCATGCATTAGCAGTTAGGCCTGAACAAAGTGCTTCAGCACAGGCTTACTGGAGTTTAAAATAAAGAACATGTTTTGTTATTGTTGTTTTTGGTCCTTGAGCACTCAAGGAATGGAAACTTGATTTCTTTGTTTGCTTGCTTGTTCTTGTGGTTGGGAGCTAATATATACTGGAAATGGAACATTTTTTTACTGACATGAGGAGCATTAGTCAGACCAGATCTGGAAATGAAACTTGTTTTTTTGATGTTTAACTTGATGCTGTGGGGGTGCCCAAACAGAAATGGCACCAGGTGCCAGGTTATCCAGCTATGGCTATACTTAGCTGAATACAGCTGTGTTGACGGCAGTACTAGTAGTAACCACATAGTAACCAACAGACAAATAAGAATGACTAGTATTTCTTATCCTTGAAAAAATCTTGCTTAATTCCTTGGTTTTTGCAGTGTGTGCCACAGTGCATTTCTCTCAGTGATAAAGTTGTTTGCAATCAAACACTGGTGTTAAACCAAAATCTTGCTGCAATCATCCTAGTGTACAGTGTATTGCCTTTTAGTTATTTTTATTTTTTTTTATTTATTGTCATCTGTTTACTGGGTTGGTCCAACCGAGCCATAGGCCCATTTTCAGTGGAGACCCAAGGAGAAAAGCTCCAATTACAATTACAGACATTCCAAAAAAAAAAACAGTAATTAATACAAAGACTAAAAAATACAATAGTAATATTGACAAGAAACGTTTACATAAAATGAAATAAACAATGACAAAATATTTATATACAAGTTTAAAAAAATCCAGTACAATAATGCCAGGATAAACCCTAAGTAGGAATATTTACAAGAACCTGATTGTAGATAAACTGTAAATTGGGGTATTAGAAGAGCAAGAAAGAAAGGCAGATAAAAAGAGAGAAAAACTTAAAGTAATCAAAAGTAGAATTTAGGAAGAAATCAGTTAGAGATCAGGTGGGTGCTTGGCAAAGGTAGGAACAGGTCATAAGAAGGTAGTGTTTGAGTTGTAGTTTGAAATGGAACTTGTAGTTTGAAATGGAACTTATGGGGGAATAAGTGGAAAGGAGTTCCAGGTGTAAGCTACAGAGTATTTATATAGGGACTTACCAATATTTTTTGATGGTTTGTAAATGGCAAGATGTTTGTCAAATGACATTGGGGGTTATGTAGAGATACAATATTTGAGATGGAGGGACAGGAAGTGGGATTATAAAGAAGTGAGTGTGTGATATGTAGTTGAGAAAGAAACAATTGTTTAGGGATTTCAGGTCATTGTAATGATTTAAGGGCGAGGCAGTGGTGGGATTTGTAGGCGAGATTAGAGGTGAACCTAACTATTTTATTGTATGTTTGCTGTAGTTTAGAGAGAAGCGAATACTGAAAGTTAGTAAAAACTGGAGCTGCATACAAAAGACATGGTAATAGGAGAGACAGGGCCAGGGAGGGTTTGGTGGAGGGTGAAAGCAGTTTGTGGTTACAGTACAGGAGACCAAGTTTCTGGTGTTTTTTTTTTTTATGCAATGATGGATATGTATATTGAATTTTAATTAATTGTAAATTATAACACCAAGTAATTTTGTATGGAGTTCTGGTCTGATAGTGGTATTGTTGAGGGAGGTAATAGAGAATGTGGATTTGTGTGTTGCCAGTGTTTTAGGAAGAAAAAACAGATGTTTAGTTTTTTTTGGATTTAGAATTAATTTATTATCAGTCAGCCAGGTTTTGATGGATGTAAAAGTATCTTAGGTAAGAGAAAGAGTTCTGGTATGCTGTGGGCAGTGGTAATAAGGGCTGAGTCATCAGCATATTGTAAGAGTGTGGAGAGAGATTGGTAGCAGAGGATAAACTGTTAGTAAACTATTGAACAAGAGAGGATCCAATATAGAGTCCTGGGGGACACCGGTGTTAACAGGAAGAAATAGGGAGGCGACAGTTTTCCAGCGTATAGATTGCTTTCTATTAGATAAATAGCTAGAAAAACAGCTTAAAGAGGGGGTGGAGAGATGAAGGTCATAGAGTTTAGTTATCAGTTTAGAGTGAGAGACAGTATCAAATGCTTTGGAGAGATCGAGGAAGAAATAGGAAACTAGTAGGTTGTTGTCACAGGCTTCTGCTGCTGTTTGGGTGAACGAGATTAGAGCTGTTGTACTGTGGTGGGGTATGAAGCTGTGTTGGGTGAGAGTAAATAGGTTATTATCTAGCAGGTGTTTAAGTAGCTGAGTGTGGACACACTTTTCTAGAATTTTGGAAAGGGGGGATAGTATAGCAATGGGATGATAGTTGGATGGGTCAGTGGAGTTTCCTCCTTTGTGAAGAGGGATTGTGTTAAAGAATTTCCATACATCTGGGACAAGAGATTCAGTAATAGAATGATTAATAAGGATAGATACAAGGTAAGCAATAGCACTGGCAGCAATTTTAAGAAAGTAGGAAGGTAGATTGTCAATAGAGGGAGAGCAGGGCTTTAGTTTATTTAATTGGGATTTGATGAAGGCAATGGGAACTGGTTGTAGGAGAGAATATATTAGAGGAAGGAGAAGTTGGATGCAAAGGTAGAGAATAGACAGTAGAGTTAATTGTAGTTAGTTTTTGGATTGTTTCAATAAAGTAATTATTTAAAAGAGCATCAGTCTCTCTCTATCCTCTGAGAACTACAATCATCCTACATTCTCCTCCCTCTGGCAACATGGCTCAACTGCCTGCTCTCACCCCATTTGTGGCCCATCTGATCACTTGCAGTGTTCTGAGTCAATATAGCACTAGTCAGCCTATCAGCTTATCGGCATTTCTAACAATTGACAGTCTAACCTCCAGGGGATTTAAATATTTAAGAAATATATAGGCAGACCTCTTGCACCAGCTAGCCATCAATAAACATAATACATCCAAGACACAACACAGCAGTCGTATTACACCATCAGGCCAATAACATATGCTGAGACTATAAAGATAAGAATTGTCAAATCCTCTGGAATGCACTGTAAAAGTGCCCAACTGCCAGTATCCAAGGCAACACCTACTGTTTCTTCACACCCATGTATTACGAATTCAAATAGCTCACCCAATAGTAACCATGAAAGCAATCCTAAACTTTACAATAGAAGGAGGGAAGAAACTGCTTAGATTTCCTGTCATCACAAAAAGAATATAAATACCTCACCAAAAAATTGCAGGCAGCTATTAAGACTAGCAAAGCTTCCCATGAACATAAGCTTACTTCTTGGACTAAGCATAATCATATGTTCATCTTCAACTACATTAGCAAACCAAGGGATAATTCACTTAATTGTCAGAAATTACACATCATTGCACCTCCTATTCAAATCCTAATGACACTGCCAACATAATGGTTGACAGGTTTTCTGCAAATTTCTCCTCTGAAGTTATCATTCCTACCCCAAACGTATCAGATCACTTCCCCCTTACTATCACAATGGACAATATTCTTAAAGTGCTCTGCATAACTAAGCGTACTTCTTCAATGGGTCCTAACAAGCAAGGGTGTCTTTCAGACAGTGTTAAGCAGGCTTTTGCTGATCCTCTCCTTAAGTTGTTCAACCTAAGACTTACCATGGGCTATATACATATAGAGAGAGTGGTGATGCCAATTCATAAAGGCATCCTCACAAATGAAGAAAGGAACTATAGGCCTAGTCGCCTTTTTGTCTTGTCTTCAAAGACATGGACTGGATCATCACTGACTCCATAGCAGTCCAATCAGGCTCAGTCTACAACAGCTCACATTTGTTAAAGTGGGCCATGCCTCCTCAATCTTGTGAACTTTTGAAAAGATAACACAGGCTATGGAAAATGGTCACAATGTTCACGCTGTCTACCTGAATCTAGCAAAACCATTCGATGCCATACCACACAATGTGATTGCAAACAAGCTAGTAGCCATAAGCATAGATCCCTATTAAGACAGATTGTAAACAGGTCCAATGACAAGACATATTTTGCCAGAGTAGGTGATGCTACGTGTAGCATTCTTTAGGAGTCTGTATAGGTCACCCTCCCTTTTGACATTTATTTCTCTGATTCCAACACCAATAACAAGGATCTCTGGTTGACTAAGTTCATGGAAGATTACAAGATCAGTGTAGTGGTCAAATGAAGAGATGATACAAATTCCCTTCAAGCAGAACTATTATGCATTACCACTTCGTGCATTGGGAAAGGGCTGAAACTAATTGCTAAGAAATGCAGTATAGTTTCCTATGGTAATCAAAAATTTGTTACCGATTATGGTATCAATAGCACCCCAGTCTCACAATGAATCTGTCATGACAACCTGGGCAGCTGGGTAGATGTCTCACTCTCCACAGATTGCTATGTAGTAATCATAATCAGGAAAACTTTCTATCTATCACAATTAATTACCACAGACATCTCTTCCAAGTTTTACAATTAGAAGGTCGAGTGGTGTAGACCAAGTGCAAACTTTGAACAGCAACATTCAGAATGCCAAAGATGGGTAATACTGAATGTCTGACTTTGCCCCCCGGGCCTGGAGTGGTAGGGTGTTTCAGGATTCAGTTTATTATGTGCAACTGTATATTTCAATAGTCTATGTTCTGGCAGTCTGTCAAAGTCATTGCACTAGTTGAGTATCCAGTTCTCAACCCTGTAATAGCAAACCTTCTTCTAAAACCAAGGAAGTTATTGTTCCTATGTAGTCTGCCCTGCTTAGACCTACTATAAAATATAATGTACCCTTTGACCTGTGTCTTACTAGACATATCAAAAATCTCAAAATCTTGAATACCACAGAGGTTTCTAACAAAAAGAATTTTGGGCCTCACAAATCGTGGCTATCATGAAATTCTAAAATCAGACTTCCTGTAGTCAGCATCATATATACTTTTGAGGGGAGACCTATGCCTTACTCTCCATGCCTTCATGAAAAAAAAATTACACCCACCTCATTCATTATAAATGGCACTCTTCTTTAGACAGACATGGTCTGTGGATAATGTTCTGTCTGTTTTTCTTTTTGTGTTTCTCTTTCCTTCTCTCACTTTCTGTCACTCAATCACATTTTAATCATAGTAAGAAAACACATCTATCTCTCCCAGTTAGTTCCCAAGAGAATATACTTAAGTTCCAGTGTAGTCATCACACCACTGTAATCTTTTCTTATATCCATCATCAAATACAGTGTGCATATTGGTATGTTTCTTTCCATGAAAATTAAAGATCTTAAATACTTCCACTAACCCAATAGACTAGAACAACAATCCTTCTGCTCAGTAGTCTGCCAGCTGCTCTGAAGAAAACTATGTCCTGCTTTTTCAACCATGAAAGACCCAACCATATTTGTCCACCAGTTTCTTTGCACTGTCTCTCCAAACTCCAGCATCATCTCCACTAATGATAAGCAAGAGACACTGGAGGGATAAGTTCCTAGTTCGGCATATTCTACTTTGGTTACCTTTATGGTTAGTCTGGGTGATTGGATGTGTAGACACAAACTTACCCTGCCCAGATAAGGAGCTCAGCATGCTTAATAACTTGAAGAAGGTGACAAGGTTTTGAGTGTGTCTATTTAAAAATGTATATAGCTAGGCATCTTAAGCCCCCCCCCATGATTGTTTGCTGGGTATTGTTCCTAAATTCCTAAGTAGTGAATGTATGGATTTTATTTAGTGTCTGAGACACTTATTTATTGAATCAATTTGTTTATGAAATGAAGTAAAAAAAAGTTGAACACTTACCCTATGAATCATCACCTCCAAAGCATCTGAATGTGTAACTCATTAGTCACAAACAGTTGACAACATGAGTAAACAAAACAGAACACTGCGCAATGTTTTCACAGAGACAAGACCTATGCCAGCAGGCATGTGGGGGATCCACCCCAGTGTGCTCTGTACTTAAATGTATTAACTTCATGCTCATAAATCCATGAGAAAGGGAAAAATACTCTCCAAATGAAAGCACTCTGGCTATAGAAACAGTGATCTCATAGTCTTTTGTAATGGGAAACCTGATGTGGAAAATATTACCTTGGAAAATGAGATCAGGGAGGAAGTAAACAATGATGAAAATGTAAACCACTTGCTGCACAAACAAATGCTAAAAACGTTGTGGATTATTTTTTGAAAAGGTCACCACAGCAATGAATGAAGGCAAAATGGCACACACCACATACCTTGAACTGGCCAAATATTTGATACAATTCCCCACTCTGGCATAGTAGAAAAGCTAAATAAGCAGGGAATAAATCCCTATATCACTCAATGGATTGACAAATGGCTCACAGAGAGGATGCTGATAATCAAAATAGGGAAACTTACCTCCTCAAACAGACTAGTCACAAATGGAGTCCCCAGGATTCTGTGCTGGGACCTCTCCTGTTTGGCATCTACTTTTCTGACGTAAAAGCCAACACCAAAGGGGTCTGGTTGACTATGTTTGTAGATGGCTGCAAGCTAGGAGCAGTCACTGAATCCCCAAATGACTTAGCCATACTGCAGGAAGGTTTGTCTTAAATAAATAACCAATGTCAAAATCATGTCAAACTCAATGTACATGTGGCTACAACTATAGAGCATCTTCCCCACCTGATCTCACTAACTTTTTTCTCCGCACTGCTTAACAGTTATACAACTATCTCTTGCTGTCTTCACTCTACAGTATCCAAAGCAGATGTTATATTGTACTTTGTATATTTTGTATATAATGTATACTGCCTTTGTTATTCTAACTAGAAATTTATGATAAGATTATGTCTGTTTTTTAAACTTGTTATCTTTCTATGCATGTAGAAAATGTGATTGTATTTAAATTTCTTTTGTATGTGGAGCTTTTCTCCCTGGCCTCCACTGAAAATGAGCACTTTTTGGCCCAGTGGACCATCCCAGTAAACAAATGCTAATAAATAAATAAAATCACGGCTTGAAACTAAATGCCAGAACATGCATTATAGCTCGGGAAGCCATTTAACCCAGAATCTATCATACTGATAATATGCCACAAAGAGTTGACCCAGTTGTTTGGGATTTGGGAATTTATGTGGACAGTGACTTATGTTTTGACCAACATTTTTCCATTGTTGTAAGAAAGTCCTTTTTATTGCACACCTTATAAACAAAGGGATTCTGTCTAGATCTTGTGATATCATTGTCCCTCTCTACTCACCCATCATCAGTCCAATCATTGAATATAATGCCCCCTTTAGCATATATTTCTCCAGACATATGCAACAACTGGGATGCCTACAGAGACACCTTACTAAATAATTGCAAGGCCTAAACATGTACTACATGGACTGACTCAAAGCACTGTCACTATACTCAGCATTTTACAAACTGCTAAGAGGTGACCTATGTCTGGCATACAAGGTATCCTCTGACCCATTACTGATGGATTAACTGGACATCAGAAATACTCAGTCTCAACAGACCAGTTTGGAGGGACAGTTGTATCTTGAAGAGGATACTGCAGCAATGGAACAGTCTCCCCATCCACATAAAACAAAGTCCATCCCTGTCAATATTCAAGTACAACTTAGATCTATGGATGGGTCCAGAAAATTTACCCCAGAATTTCCCCCTGCCCTACTAATGGACAGAGGCAGCTCCTAAATGCTTTATCCCATGCACGTGTCTATGGTATGATCCCAGTTATTCTTATTAGGGGTACTATATAATTATTGTCCATGGGATGGATGAGGCCAATCCATAACCAACAGGGATAGGTTATTTCAAGCAGAAAAGGGAAATAACTTTGGTTTAAAATGGCCCACAGGAGCAGCTAGCCTAGTGCTTACCTATGAACCCATGAACTTATGAACACGTGGAACTGCCTAAACACTCAGCAGGTGAAATTGCAAAGCCCCAAGCATAACAGGTGCTATACATATAGTTAATTAATTGGAAAACAGAAAATAAAGAAACCTATGGACTAGAAATATTTTCAAACATTTTTCTGCATGGTGTAAGCTTGGACAGAAAGGTATCCCAACCCCCCCTCCCCACACACATACAGACACACACACACACACACACACACACACACACACACACACACACACACACACACACACACACACACGCACACACGCACACACACAGACAAACATATCTGCTATTTAGTTATTTTTGAGTTGAGTTGGAGAGCAAAAATATTTGATTTTTTTGTAGAAAATCTCTGTTGTCCCTTTCTATAAGGTTGTTCAACTTCCCTGTTCGAATATTTAAGTAGTGGTGATGCACTCTGACTTACGTACAGGTGTTTTCCTACACGTGTTCACTGTGTTTGAGTGGCTTAAGTTCAAGAATTTAATATTACAGTCAGTTTTTCTGCTTTGTATTGTATTATGTGAGACAATGGTGCACTTTTTTCCCCTTTTCCTCACTGTGGTGCAACCACAGAGTTGGAATGTATTTTGGGGTGTTGCCCCACTACAAATAAGAAATAAAAAACATATATATATATGTATTGTAGTTTAATTTGTTTGGAGGGGGCTCTGTGATATCTACTCCTCATTTTCATTAAAGGGTGATTCTGAATTGCTCATAAGGGTACAGACAACCGTACCCACAAGAAAATATATGTACCTTTAATTAATGAGGAATTTGCCCAATAGTAGGAATTAGTCTTTTCTTTTAATTTTTGACTGCCAGTTGGTGCAGAGGATTACGGTACTGTTAACAAGCTGTTTCCAGTGGTCTAGGATTTGATTTCCTTAGCCTCCATTGCCTAATTGTGTGACCCTAAGCAAGTCACTTAACCAGACAGTACTCCTGGTATGAGTCTGAAAAATGTCCATGAAGATGAGTGCTGTGCCTGGTTAACAAATACAAACAAAATTAAAATCTTCATACCATATTGTACTTGTCAACCTGCTTTGCTGTTGAGTAGACACTCCTGCTGGTATTCGGAATTATGGTTCAGACACTTGCATGGGGACTGCTGTAATACTAATATTTCTTTCATTAAAGTAGCAGTTATGGGGGAGAAAATCATCTAACCATTGTCTGTCATCATAACCTAAACATTGTCTATCATTGCATGTTCAAATCCATGCAGCAAATCCATATTCACTGTTATGTGATGTAGTGCATGAAGGAATAACCTACAACAGGCTTACAGTATTACTGCCATTTAACAGAAAGTAAACAGTTTTATTTCAGGTTGTCATGTGTAAAGCTGGAAGGATTATAGCTGACTCAAGTTCAAATGTTTATAGGAAAATGTAATGTTTCTTTTAAGTACTGTGTCACTCTAATGATTTTAAAATGCATCTCTTCCTTCTATTGAACATATGTGTTAGGTAGATGTCTTATTCCTGACTTAAAAGCACTCAGGAACAGCAGTCCTTTACAAATATCACTGGCATGAATCCTGTAACTAAATATTCAGCTGCACAAAACAAAAGTTAGCATATGTTTGAAACAGTTCATTAATAAAAAAGGGGGAAAAGCAAAAGCAATAAATACCATTTTGGCTAGTTGTGCTGTAAGTAATAACATGAGTAATAATAAACCAGCTATGTTTTTATATGACATAAGAGAAATGGAAGAGCAACAATACTAGAGGAATATGCAGGACATAAGTGTTAAATAATGACAAAGCTCAATAGTTCAGTCAATAAATTATTGTAGCAGAAACTGCACATATAGTAAATGAGATTTGCACATTGGCAATGCTGTATAGTACAGACTGTACTCTGTCCAAAACTCAGATATGCTACACTAGCTATGAAGAAAGTTAATAAACACTCAAAACATTTCAATATTATCTGGAAGAGAATTTGCCAAGCTTGTAGCCAACCACCTCTCACCAACAAACCACTGTCTTTTTCTAAACAAATTTAAGCTGAATGACCAGCATTTGAACAGCAGGTCTTAAATCATGGATTACTACATCAAAACTACTGCCCAGACTTAGCCAGGCTAATTACTTGGTAGAACGGAATTGGGAGCTGTTATTCTCTCATCAAAAGTTATACACCTCAAACTCAAATTATGGAATTGAAGACAGCATTCCTATCCACTTCATGTCTGCAGCCTGAAATAAACCACATACATTTCTCCTTTGATTTATACTCTCAGACATTTTGAATATCAGAACTTTACTTAAGAGCTATTATATTCTGCCTGTACTCTGTCAAATACTGTCAAACCTGGATAATGCTCAGCAATATTTTCTGACCAAATGTCAAGCCCTTCTTTCTACAACTGTACTGAGGGCTACTTTATAAACTAATTACTAAACATCTTTTTAGAATTATGCATATCTGCAAAAGCATTTGTCCTGTTACTTTAACTCGCTAACTGCATTAGCCAAATGTAATATTAGGCTATAGAAGTACTGTACAGATATGCAAACCTCTGTGATAACTGGCATATGTTATTGCTGCTTTTATTTATTGTTTTTGTACTTTATACTGCTGTATTTCATCGTATACATTTTCATATTGTTGGAGTTTTTCTCCCAACATCATTTTATGGTGGTGGGAGAGGAATTATGCTTTTCCTTTGAATTTCATGTGTTTATGAAACTGTAAGATGTTGTCTTGTTCGATTCTCAGCTAAGTTGTCCTGTTCGATTCTCAGCTGAAGCATCTTCTGTGTGGAGACATGCGTGAATGGGCGTACCTTCGTTGAATGTTGTGCGTCAGGGCTGGCAACTCGGTACTTAAAAATCTACTGCCAATCATTAGCGGACTGGAGTTCCCCTGTGGCAACCCCTAACCGGGAAAAGCCGAAAGATACAAAAACTTAAGATACCTTGACAATAACTTCATTTTGTGGTCTGGCATGATAGAACTGTTGAATGAATTTGTTAGCTACATCAACAATACTACCACCTTTTTATTTTTTCTATGCAATTTGATTTTGATGAAATTAATTATTTGGACATTATGTTATGCAAAGATGTTCTCATGTCATGTTTTTCCAAAGTGTGTAGAAATTCAACCCGTTTGAACAGCGGGTTATACTACATAAGCAGCCATCTACCTTGGCAAAAAAAGAATGTTTTAAAATGCCAAATGATCAGGATATCTAGGTTAACACTTGATGATGATTGTTTTTCACGGAATTTGACAATGTGGCACGTATGTTTATCAACAGAGCTTACCCACCAGATTTGGTGGAAATATGCAAACGTGAAGTTATCAAAGGAAGGTCAGTAAGGATTTGAGAGCATTGACAGCTTGGATGGTCAAGTTAATATGACATCTGGAAAATTTAATAGAGCCATGGTTTGTGATTTTGATGGTTGTTCCATTAAGATTTGAGCTGTTTTAGAGACAAATTGGTCAACAATTATTACTTCCATGAATTTATAAAACATTTTGGGGGACAAATATTTAATGGTTTATAGGAATAAGAGTAGTTTAAAGAAAATTTTTGAAAATTCCCAGAGGAGCAACAAAATGAATTGCGGTATGGGTACATACAGATGTGGTTGTTGCTGACAATGCAGATACATATAGGGGGGGGACTAACTTATTGCTTGAACATGTACCTGAGGCTCTTGCCCCTAATGGCAAATACAACTGTAACATGAAATGGGTGGTCTATTTGGCATGTTGTTCAGCCTGCACAGCACTTTATGTAGGTAAAACTAAGGTCCCCCTAAAAAGGAGAATTTATCCGCACATTTATGGTATATATAAAAAGATGCTTTGTATAAACATTCCACAGAATGCACTCATTTCATTTTTTTTTTCATTCTCAAGAAGGCTATACTATCAGAGAGAGGGGGTAACTGTGCTGCCCTGTTGAAGGCACAAGAGTTACACTGGCAGTTATATTTGGATGCTACGAATACTCTTGCGATGAATGACGTGACATCATTTTCTAGTTTGTTGATGTTGAAAAATAACAAATTGTAATGGAAAGTTTCAAAAGTGCTAATATTGTGTGTTTTTAATGTTTTTTTCTGTTTTTTTCTTTTACTGGATGATTTATTAACAATTTAAATGTGTTTTATATCTTTGGCAGTTTTGCAGTGTTGCTGTAGGTATTTAAGGTTTTAGAAGTAGGAAGGGGTTGTCTAATAAAGTTCATGCATGATTTTGAACGAAAACGCTAACATTAATGTGTGTGCTGCTGATTTGCCTTGGGAGCTTCGTTTTTTTTTTTTTTTTGTTTTGGACTCACTCCACAAAAAAGATGATGCTTCAAAAACATACAAACTACATCCCCCACAGTACAAAAGAATCATCTTTCACAGAAATCCAGATGACACAAAGTAAAGCAGCCTACTTTCTTAGTAAATATGCATTCCTGTTAAAAAATACCATATCCTGATTCATGGAAGGAACCCATATACCTCCCGACTACCAGCGATGGGACCCACACTCCATATAGATTTTCTAGCCGAAATCAGTAAACTTCCCTCCACACAGCCTATCTTTCAAACAGCCAGCTCCAAAACATTTCCATAAACCATGTAATTCTCTTATCTACACCTATTTCACTTTGTGTGTTTTGTCTTTGGGTATATAAACTTACTGATTACCTAACCGAAGGACTAACTGGAAGAAAAAGAATATACTCTTGGTAGAATGTGGTAGTGAAACGCGTACTTACAAACACAACAGGAAAAATATTTTCCTATGTGACCCAAAGGAAATAACCACATTATGCAAAATCTTCATTAGGCTACTGCTTGAATATAATAATTAATTTTGTTTATATGTTAAGGCCCAGTATAACATAAGAGCATATATAATGCCAAATACTTAAATAAAACCTGGCTAGCCTTGCTAACATTGATGGGGGAAGGGGATTTGCCCTACCACCCCCCGAGAAATATATAAAACTATATAAAAATTGACAAGCTTTCTCCTTGTCTTATTATCAGTGTTGTATGTAGGCTTGTGTAGTGTAGGCTAGGATTGAATGCAGTGTCTATTTAATCACTTGTGAGTGTTACATAAAGTAAATGGCACCCCATGTATGTTTGATGTCACTGCATCTCATGACCTCCTAAGTGAAGGAAATATAACTAACTTTTACAAACCAGTAGCATGCATACACAGTAGCTATACAATTTTAGAGGGTCTGCCACATTGATGAGTCAATCTAAGAGGGTATATGAGGTTCACACATAAAACATTAACTGTCTGATCACATTTTTCTATTCCTGGCATTGCACCCAAATGCAGTTTATATACAGGCATGTAGGGAACTGATTACATGGACTGGGACACACTTTAAATAGGATTTTTTTGGTCAGGACTGGTATAGTGCAAACAATAAAACTATTATATCTTAAGTTTTAAAGTCTATAAACTGGTAAATGCACAGATAAATAGATTATACTTTAAATTTTTAGCTTGAACCCGATGGAAAAAGGGTGTGTGTGTGTGCATAGGCTATGACCTCCAATGAGAAGGTTATACACCACTAGTTCAATAGATCCATTTATTGAGATCACAAACTTTCTCACCTATCCATGTTGGGGGGGGGGGGGCTTAAACATATCAGTGTTCTTTGATTCCCTAATTCCTCTGGGAATAGCATTTAAAATCATTGTTATAATCTAAATAATGAGACTTGTTCTCAGAACTGATTCATTTGTAGGAATTTTATAATTCAGTCTGGAATATTTATGTGTAACAGAATTATAACATAATGCAAGATTCAACAATACTTGTTTCATTTCATCCTCATATGCATTAAGAGCGAGGGATGCTTTTCCCCTGTAAAATCTATACTCAAGACCATAAAGATGCAGTCTTTGACACCATTCATTATAACTCAACATTTTCACTGAAGGGTAACATTTCATAAACTTTTATTGAAGTTGTTCTAATTTACTTAACTGAATCTTACTATATAAACAAAATTTATAATTATATTCAAGCAGTGGTCTAATGCAGATTTTGTATAATGCGGTTATTTTCTTTGATTTACATAGGGAAGTATTTTTCAGTAAACATCCTAGTTGCCGCAAAGCTTTGTTCTTAATGATACCCAAGTGTTTATCAAAAGATAATTTATTCACACAAGTAATATCTGGGTCTATATCATGTTGTTGAACCTTTAAAAGTTTGAACGTCATACACCATGTAATTAAAGTTTTAAAAGTTTGAACGTTTCAACAGAGATCGCCGTACAGTGTGGCATGGGAAGATTTCCCTTTCTGCGCTGTAGTGCAATCTTGGAGTTGGTATATTTAAAGAGCGGGCAGCGTGGGGAGCCCCCCTGCTTAAATCATTCAGGTAGGTTTTTCTTTTGTTTATTTTTTTTTATTACATTTTTTAACTTTTAAAAGTTTGATCATATGGTGTCGACCATATGACGTTCGAACTTTTAAAAGTTCAATTATGTAATATAGATGCTAATATCTAAGCAGAGAATTTCATCAACTACAGACAGGCTATACCCTAAAATACTAATAGACATCTTGGTACTGTTTTGCCAAAGTACATAATATGGCACTTGCAATGCTATTATTAAGGTTTAGACCATTATATTTATATTTATATATATTTAGCCAATCTAGATATATTATCCAAATAGTTGTTTACATGTATGTAATCCTAATCTGTTGTTACTATACGTCCGACCTTGAAGTCATCAGTGAATTTATTCATCTAGTACTTATTACCTGTTAGTAAAGTAGCCATCACAAGGTTAAACAGAAAATGCCCCAGTATTGACCCCTGTGGTGCTCGTAAATTAGTTAATACATTATAAGGGTATGTGCCATTTACTACAACCTGCTTTGTTCTACCATTAAGCCAGCTTTGAATACACTTTGTTATATAAAAATCTGCATAATTTTTACTTAGGCAATTTATTATAATATAATAAAAGGGGATGTCAGAAGTTTTACTAATATCCAGATATATTGCTCCTACTTGGTAAGTCCACACCAGTAGCTAAACTGATTGTATCACAGAAATCTGTTAAACTTTTAATTGTGGGTTTACTTAAATCAAAATAGTATCTTAAATTAAATGGCAAGGACAATAAATCCAGTAAATACCTTTCAAAACATTTACCTAGTATAGGCATCAAAATTATTTGCCTATAATTTTGAAGCAGTAACCTGGCACACTTTTTAAAAATTAGAATAATAATGGTTATCTTCCATGTACTTGGTAAAAAAAAACATTTCCCAAGATATGACTAAACATTTTGCTTAAGAAGGGAATTGAAGAGTATTTTTACTGTATTTGGAAGGGTGCCAGGAGTCTCATCTGTACCTACGTTAGCATAATTTCTTCAGTAATAATAACACATTCATCTGACATTAGATTAGAATCTTTATGGACTATGTCCTGATCATCTTTGTACAGTAAATTGTCAGTATGTATCTCGTTGATCTCTATACACATGTTTTATATTAATTTGGCTATTTATACATTTATAACATAACTTCTTATCAGTATTATCCTGATTCCAGCTAAGTTCAAATTTGGCTTTTGCTTCCTTCAACATGGTCTTGAAAATATCTGAAATATTTGTAAAGCTAGCTATATTCCTCTTTGTAGGAAACTTCTTTACTAGTCCTACTAGTCCATTTCTTCCTCTTGCATACTTTTATTAACTTTTTCTTGTTCCACCAAAATGAAACTTTACATTTTGAAGAATAACTCACATAGTCTGCCTCTTCTTTCTTACTTCAGTTGTAAACACATTTCTAAAGATGTATGGCTGGAAGCAACTTCATTATTATTATATTAAGCCCAGTAAGTGCATTACATAATTCTGTGTAATTGATTGTACTAAAATATATCTGTTATGTCTTGCTAATGGTATTTTCTCACAGCATTTAATATTAAATCTGATAGATAATTGTCAGAAAGTCTTAGCAGTGACTCCAATCTTATATTTTAATTAAATTAATGTATCATAGTTGGTTAGTTTACTGTCCAAAATGTTAGTCCTCTAGTAGGTCATTAAACAGCAGAGAAAATATCTCGGACCTAGTGAATCAAAAAATTCCTGTACAGCAATAAATAGTGAGTTCCATTTCCCCAATCAACATGATGGTAATTTAAATCATCTAATAATATAATCCTGGGGTGATATGAATATTTATGGTGTGACACTGCCAGCCCAGCTATCTGGAATTTTGCAAATAATCATATGTCTTTTGTGAATATTAATATGATTCATATGCTTGTCTTACAAATGTAAGAAAACTATATATGTATATTAAACTACTAATGAAGAAGTGTGTGTTGAACAGGGTTTGTACAGTACCGATCTTCAAGGATGTGTCCACAGTGTACCCTACTGGAAAAGAACAGAAATGTATATAAACTATATACAGTACCTGTGCAAATATATGTTCTAATAGTAGAAGCTGGAACATACAGTGTTAACTTGCAAAACTTCAAGAAAATAAATTGAAATTAAAGTGTTTTACAATTGTGTTATCGCTCAGTCTCAGTTCAATAGCAGACACAATGTCTAGAGCTAAAAGTTTTTGTATTGTCTTGAAACAGAAATAATTACTATTTTTCAAATGTAAAAGCATTTTATTGTTTTACAACTTCCAAGTTCTGCAAACTTCTGAGATATATGTACCTCTCACACAAAAATGTTAAGTTTCTGTTGAATCTGGGAACTAAAGTCAGGTGACAAAGAGTGATGTCATCCAAGCTAACCCATCAGTAATGTCTGATATTAATTTAAGAACTCTTAAAGAGAGACTAGGCATTTTGTATTTTGTCTTGGACCTAGAAAAATCCACTCAACACATCTGCCTGCATGTTGTCTATAAGTAATTCTTAGGGCATAGTATCTCTCTTAGATATAGATAGGAATATACTAAATATATAGTTTAGATGTTTTCTGTATTTATTTGATACTGTCCTGCAATGTTGTTTTAAAATATTGCCTGTGATTCTGAACTCTGAAGTAACTGTGTTTGTTTTCTGAGTATTGTCTTGTTCTTTTATTATATATTATTAAAGATATTTGTGAGACATATTTGACCTCTTAAAGTACTTGCATATGTATTTGGTGACACTGTATAGGCCACTCCTAAATAGCCTAGCAAGTTTTGGTCAAAAATACCATTTGGAGTAATAGTAACATTACACATTAGGATTGGACACCCTTTGTAAGGGCCTTATAGTAGCTGATAAGTAAGGGTGGCTGGTGGCAGCTGGTGCTACCTTATAGTCTGGGCAGAAGAGAGCATAGCTAGTAAACCTGTGCCAACCTTTCCCAGGTGTGTGTGTGAGTGTTTGTATATCAATCAAATCTCAAAGTGTGTGTATGTCAGCTACTTGGGCAAGGTCACAAAGCACTAGTTGGACAGAGAGTGTGCTGGAGGTCTTAGCTTGGCCAGTCAGCTGAGATCTTAACTCTAAAGCTGTGCCAGTGGGGAGTCTTAGTGGAAATCTGGAGAAAGAAGGAGAAACTAGCCCCAGAATGTCTGTGATCTCTATGTGCTCTTAAGAGAAATTGCACTTTATTGTGTGTGTACTTGTAATCCTGCCATTCTTTATGTCCCTCACTGTTGCCAGTGGTGAGGATTGAGGCTCTTTAATTACTGGGCCAGTGCAGGGGCATCAAACATTAATTGGTGGACAGTGGTAGGATATTCACATCACATATTAATTGGTTGAAAGTGGTGAGATAGCCACATCACATATTAATTGGCTTGTAGTGGTGTGGATATTGAATTCCTGTAGCCTGTATACAGTGGTCACTGAATGTGTTTGTACTCTCAATCAGCCATGTGGTGAACATTTAGAGTTCATATCACAATTGTTTTATTTATTTTTTTGTTAGCTTAGTTAGTTAGGGAAGAGTAGTCAAGCGTGTTAGCAGAGGAGTATGGCAAGGTGACAAGAAGCCAGTTGGCTGAAATGTGCCAGGCTAAAGGACTGCTGCACACAAACCTGACTAAAGCAGACATGATTGCAGCTTTAGTCACAGCTGCATCACAGAATAGCAACCAGGAGGACAATCAGACTGGTCATGGAGATGAACAACTGTCAGAAAATGTACAGCTCAACCTTTCCACTTAAAAATCCATCAGGAGTTAAAGAGACTTGAGCTGGAGGCCAAGTGTTTGGACATAGAAGCAGCAGAGAAACGGAGACTTCTTGAGGATGAGGAAAATGAGAAACTGCAACTGCTGGAGGCTGAGGAGAAGGAGAGGCAGAGGCAACATGAAAAGGAGATGTTGGTTCTTCACCAGAGTTATGGAGGTAATGGGGAAGGGAGTAACCGAATCCCAGAAGCAACAAAAGTCAGCAAATTTCTTCCACAATTTACAGAGGGGGATAATTTTGATAATTTCATTCATATGTTATAGAAGGTATGTAAACAGTATAATATTGACCAAGGGCTCTAGGTACAGTTCCTGACCCCCTTACTCCATTGTAAAGCTGTAACTGTTATTTCTAAACTGTCTGATACTGATTGTTTACATTATAATATTATAAAAAAAAGTTTGCTAGAATGTTTTAAGTTAACACCTGAAGCTTACAGGAAGAAGTTTTATGAGCAGAGATGCAAGGCAGATGAAAGTGTGTGTGAATATACTGCTGAACTAAGCACTTATTTTCATAAGTGGGTGAGTGGATGTTAGGTCACCACTTTTGAAGGGCTGGCAGACCATTTGGTGAGGGAACAAGACCTTAGCATTTTGCCTGAGGACATGAAAATCTGGTTATCTGATAGACAATGTAATACTACAGATGAGTTGGCGAAGAAGGGAGACCTATGCCTAGCAAGCAGGGCATCACTGCACAGGAAATGGACACCCAGTGCTGCTCATGGGTCTAAGGGAACCCATGGTGGGCAGCTGAGACTGCCCAAGCAGAGTCCACCTGTAGCAGAGAAAGCCACTAATCCAGGTACATGTCCAGGACCAAGGACTAAATGCTTTAAATGCAACCAGTGGGGCCATGTAGCATATAGATATCCATGGAGACAAGGTGGGGAACAAAAGGTGGGAGAACAAGTAAGTGGGAATGACAAAATGCCAGCAGTAAGTTGTCTCGAGACAACAAGGGTATCAAACTACCACAAGAAGTTATATCCTATATTAGATGATGGGAAAGAGGGCACTACTAAAACAGACACAGCCTCTGGCCTAACCATTCTGAAGCCTGCAATGGTTACAGAGGAGTACTACTTGCTTCAGCAATCTATTCCAGTCAGAGCTTTAGCAGGCACCTCATTCCAAATACCTTTGGCTAGGGTTCACCTTGACTGAGAGGGTGGAAAAGGTAGTCAGCAAGTAGGTGTGTTTGAGGATATTCCTGCAGAAGTCCTGATAGGGAATGATTTTGATAATGCAGTACCCTGTGAGCATGCAGTTACATGCAGTCAGCTTGGCATCAAGCATGTGGGTCTGGTAGCCTGGGGGAGACCCAGACAGACCACATACTTGTAGCCAGGACTGCTGAGGTGATTACTTCAGGGAGGGAGCTACCCTGTAGCAGTGAGACTGAAGGTGAGCCACAGCGGCTTGTGGGTATTGGTGTTCCCTTGGACAGAGTGGCTGCAAGGACAGAGTTGAGTAGTAGTAGTAGAAAGGTTGACAGTGAGGCACTGCTGTCAGAGGATGCCAGAATTCCTAGGAAAGGGGAGCTGGGAAGGGTTACTAACAGAGAGTGGAGACAGGTTCAGTTCTTACACTCCTGAGTGAGGTAGCTAGTGAGGCACTTGATTTTCAAGGGAAGGGGGAATCTGTATACTAGACAAAGGGTTACTGTATAGAGAGTGGACGCATGAGGGAGGGTTAGAGGGTGAGAGAATACAGCAGTTGGTAGTGCCGAGACCCTACCATCTGGCACGTCTAGCCATAGCCCATGATATGGCTAGATGTGCCAGATGGTAGGCTATGGGCACTACCAACTGCTGCATTCTTTCACCCTCTAACCCTCCCTCAGGGGTGAGAGAATACAGCAGTTGGTAGTGCCCAGAGCCTACTATCTGGCACATCTAGCCGTAGCATGGGCTATGGCTAGACATGCCTGATGGTAGGCTAGCCATAGCCCATGATATTCCCTTTGCAAGTCATATGGGCATAAATGTATGAAGAGATGTATTGTGCAGAACTTTTATTGGCCTGGGATTTCCGGACATGTAACAGGGTACTGCAGGACCTGTGAGCAGTGCCAAAAGGTAGGCAAGGCAGGAGACAAGGTGAAAGCTCCTTTTATGTCTTTGCCTGTGATTCATCAGCCATTTCAGAGGGTAGCTATGGATATTTTGGGGCCTCTGAGTACCCCAAGTTCCACAGGGAAATAGTATATCCTAGTGGTAGTAGATTATGCTACTAGATACCCTGAGGCAGTGGCTCTGTCCTGCATTGAGGCAGAAAAGGTGACAAATGTTTCATTAGAATTTTTCATCAGGGTAGGCTTTCCAAAAGAAATACTGACTGACAGAGGTGTCAATTTCATTTCAGTCCAGCTGGCTTGTCTGTGGAAGTACTGTGGGATGCAGCACCTAAAAAACACCTCCTACCATCCCCAAAATAATGATCTTGTTGAGAGGTTAAACTCTACACTCAGTATGATGTACAGGCATTTGCAGACCAATTCAAGAGGGAGTGGGACAAATATTTACCCCATCTGTTGTTTGCTTCTAGAGAGGTTCCCCAGGAATTCACAGGTCTTTCACCCTTTGAGTTGTTGTATGGGCATAAGGTGAAGGGACTCTAGATTTGATTCGATATGAGTGGGAGGGTGAGTGTGAATCCCACAAGAAGACTGTTATTGCATATGTCCTAAACTTCAGGACAAGGCTCAGGGAACTCATAAGCTTGGCCCAGGACAACCTGGCAGAAGCCGAACAGCAGAAAAAAGTCTGGTATGACAGAAATGCTCGATCTAGAGAGTATGCTGTATGGCAGCAGGTAATGGTTCTCATTCCTGTCAGACACATTAGCTGCAGGCAGCCTGGGAGGGACCCTACAAAGTGATAAGGAAGGTCAGTGATGTCAACTGCCTTGAGGTAGTAACAACTTTATGGGTGGCGCAGTGGTGCAGCGGTTAACACTGTCACCTCACAGCAACAGGTTCTCTGGTTCGATTCTCGGCTGGGGTGCCTTCTGTGTGGAGTTTGCATGTTCTCCCTGTGTTCACGTGGGTTTCCTCCGGGTACTCCGGTTTCCTCCCACATTCTAAAGACATGCTTCTGGAGCATTTCTCCCCGGGCCTCCACTGAAAACAGGATCTGTGGAACCTAGTTGGACTTTCCCGGTCAACAAATGTTAAATAAATAAAATAAATAAACTATATGATAGAACTGCTAGGCTGGAGGCAGGGCCACATATTGTACCCTGTTAACATGATGAAACCTTACCATGATAGGGAGGCCCTTGTGCTGAGTATTTGTAATGGATGGCAGGAGGAGTATGAAGGGAATCTGGTTACTGATCTCCTCAGTGAGACTCGGACTGACACCTCAGTGAAAGGGGTAGCAATGTCCCAGCAGCTATCCCCTATCTAGGTTTGAGAAATCCGAGCAATTTTACATGTGTTTGGGGGCATGTTCACTGGGGAAACAGGACCACCTACCTGGTGCAGCACCATGGGGATATAGGAAAACAAAGGGCTTTTAAGCAGGCCCCTTATAGGGTGCCTGAGAAAGTCAAACAGACTCTGAGGGAAGCGATACAGAAAATGTTGGAACTGGGATAATTCAAGAGACCAGCAGTCCCTGGGCCTCCCCAGTGGTGCTGGCACCAAAGAAAGATAGCAGCATGAGGTTCTGTGTGGACTACAGGAAATTAAATAGCTGCATAGAGTCAAATACTTATCACACGCCTAGGACAAACGGATCCCTAGAGCAGCTGGGTGGAGCTAAGTATCTTACCACCATTGATCTTACCAAGGGTTATTGACAGGTGCCTTTGACTCCCAGTTGTAGGGAGAGGTCAGCCTGTGTGAATCCTTTTGGCTTGTATGAGTTCACAAAGATGCTTTTGGGAAGAAAAATGCTCCATCGACTTTCCAAAGGCTGGTAGATCATATCCTAGCAGGAGCAGGAGATTATTCTCTTGTTTACCAAGATGATATTGCCATCTACAGCCATTCCTGGCAAGACCACCTTCAGCATGTCAGGGAGATGCTTCGCTTACTACAGAGGGCAGGGTTGACCATTAAGGCCAGCAAATGTCAGGTGGGTATGGCAGAGGTCTCCTACCTGGGACATAGAGTGGGGAGTGGTATGGTGAGGCCAGAACCTGCCAAAGAGGAAGCCATTCAGGCATGGCCTGCCCCTTTTACCAAAAAGCAGGTGACAGCATTCTTAGGGACAGTAGGGTACTACAGAAAGTCCATCCCCAGTTATAGAACCATAGCTGCTCCCCTCACAGATCTGACAAGGTAAAGAGGCCAAATAAGGTAGTGTGGACCACAGCGTGAGAACAGGCATTCCAGAAGCTTAAAGGAGCTTTGGAAGGACCCCGTGTGTTAGCCAGTCCAGATTACAACAAAGAATTTGCTGTGCAGGTGGATGCTTCAAACCATGGGGTGGGGGCTCTGATTAGCCAATGTTCCTCAGAGGGAGAAGAGCACCCAGTGCTTTATCTCAGTCATAGGCTTCAACCCAGGGAGGAATGCTATGTAGCTGTAAAAAAGGAATGCCTAGCCATAGTGTGGGCACTGCAGAAGCATCAGCTTTATCTGTATGGAAAGAAATTCACTGTAGTTGCAGACCACAATCCCTTAACATGGCTAAATCACACCAGCCAGCAAAATGCTAAGTTACTAAGGTGGAGCCTAGGGTTGTAAGGAGATGATATGACAGTGCAGCACTGCAATGGGGTTAGCAATGCTAATGCAGATGGGCTCTCAAGACAAGGAATGGGGCAAGGTATTCCCAGATAGGCTCAACCCTCCCAAGCAATGTTTCTCAAGGGTCACTTGAAAAACTAGCTTGAGTTTTCGAGGGGTAGAGAATTGTGTGCCCAGCTATCTGGAATTTTGTAAATAATCATATGTCATTTGTGAATATTAATATGATTCATATGCTTGTCTTACAAATGCAAGAGAACTATATGTTCAGTGTATATTAAACTACTGGTGCAGAAGTGTGTGTTGACCAGGGTTTGTACAGTACTGAGCTTCAAGGATGTGTCCACAGTGCATCCTACTGGAAAAGAACAGAAATGTATATAAACTATATACCTGTGCAAATATATGCATTTGACTGGGGACATATGCAAAGCAATGTCCATAGTCCCCACAGGAACATGAGACAGTAGGCAATATGGCAGGCATCAGCAGCAGGCTGGCCAGAGGGTATGTCAGTGGCAGTAAAAATGCAGTGCACAATGGGCAGTGCATTTTCACAGTGTCTAGGTAACATTACCTAAAACACATACTTGAGCATAAATGTGACTATAGTATCCTGCAGGATTTCCTTCATGCTGTAGCACACTTCTACATATTGTAGTTACATAAGTATGTACTGTACACTGAGCACAACACTCATTACTTCTTCTGCCACCATTCATTTGGTTATTAAAGCTGTGAGCATGGCAGGGTGTGCTTCTCTTTGTCCACAGGGAATTTGCAAACAGCCATATTTCACTGCAGCTGAATGTCACTTTAGCCATGTGTCCCTGAACCCCAAATATATGTTGTAATAGCAGAAGCTGGAACATAGAGTTAACTTGCAAAACGTCAAGAAAATAAGTTGAAATTGAAGTGTTTTACGATTGTGTTATCTCTCAGTTTCAGTTCAATAGCAGAGAAAATGTCTAGAGGTAGAAGTTTTTGTATTGTCTTGAAACAGAAATAATTACTATGTTTCAAATATAAAAGCATTTTATTGTTTTACAGCTACCAAGTTCTGCAAACTTCTGAGAGATATATACTTCTCACATGGAAATGTTAAGTTTCTGTTGAGCCTGGGAACTGAAGTCAGGAGACAAAGAGTGATGTCATCCAAGCTAACCCAGCAGTAATGTCTGATATTAATTTAAGAACTCTTTCAGAGAGAGACAAGGCATTTTGTATCTTGTCTTGGACCTAGAAAAATCCACTCAACACATCTGCCTGCATATTGTCTATAAGTAATTCTTAGGGCATAGTATCTCTCTTAGATATAGATAGGAATATACTAAATATATAGTTTAGATGTTTAGATGTTTTCTGTATTTATTTGAGACTGTCCTGCAATGTTGTTTTAAAACATTTCTTGTGATTCTAAACTCTGAAGTAACTGTGTTTGTTTTCAGAATATTGTCTTGTTCTTTTATTATTTATTATTAAATATATTTAATATATCTTTGTGGCTGATATTTGTGAAACATATTTAAGCTCTTAGAATACTTGCATATGTATTTAGTGATACTGTCCATGCCACTCATAAATAGCCTTACAAGTCTTGATCAACACTACCATTTGGATTAATAGTAACATAACACAGTAGGATTGGACACCCTTTGTAAGGACCTTATAGTAGCTGATAAGTAAGGGTGGCTTGTGGCAGCTGGTACTACCTTATAGTTGGGGCAGAAGGGGGCATAGCTAGTAAACCTGTGCCAGCCTTTCCCATGTGCGTGTGTTTGTATATCAATGAAATCTCAAAGTGTGTGTGTGTGTGTGTGAGAGCTTCTTGGGCAGGGACACAAAGCACTGGTTGGACAGAAAGGCTGCTGAAGGACTTAGCTTGGCCACTTGGCTGAGATCTTAACCCTATAGCTGTGCCAGTGGGGAGTCTTATTGATGATCTGGAGAAAGAGGGAGAAACCATCCCCAGACTGATTGTGATCTCTGTATGCTCTTAAGGGAAATTGCACTTTACTGTGTGTGTACATGTAATCCTGCCATTGTGTACATCCCTCACTGTTGTCAGTGGTGAGGACTGAGACTCCTTGATTACTGGGCCAGTGCAGGGGCATCACAGATGGGTCTACTTTGAAATTTCACATTTTCAAAACTTCAAATTTCTTATCTTTGAGACCATAAGATCAAAGTTTTTGAAACTTTGCAATATAAATAAAAAAATAAAAAAAAATCTTTTTTTTTATGTTGTTCTGTGTGGGGGGCACAAATGCACCCCCACACCCCCTGCTAATTAAATATACCAACTCCCAGATTGCAGTGCAGTGAGGAAAATAATAATTATACAACAACCGCCCCCCCCATTAATATACCAAAATGTGCACGATGATTGGTCAGTATGCCCGTTGTAAATCAGACTTATACTAATGGAAAAAGGTCCGGTCACCCAGACTTTTTCCATTAGTATAAGTCTTTTTTTTTTTGTATGTTGGACAGCAATGGAGAATGGAGGAGCTTTGTTGCTGTTATCTCGCTATGTTAAACAAGTTTATCATAGCGAGATAGCTTAAAAAAAGCAACAGAGATCTTCCTTTCTCCATTGCTTTTTTTAAAGTTGTCTCGCTATGTTAAACTCTTTTAACATAGCAAGACACCTTTTAAAAAGCAACGGAGCTCTTCCTTTCTCTGTTGCTTCCACACACAGCTCTGATTTACTGCGTAACCGTACATCAGAACTGCCGCAGAATACTGGACAGCTGTGGAAGGGCAGCAAGGAGGCATTATACAATGCCATTATTTAAGAAAAGTAAGTTTTTTTTTTTCTTAAATAATGTCATTGTATAATAGCAATAACCCATTTCTGGGTGTGGGTAATGCTGGATTTACCCATGGTTGTCTTTGTTTGGCCACTTGGGCTTCACCCTCATGACCAAACCACACCAACCTTGGGTAAATCCAGCATTACCCACACCCAGGTGTGGGTTATTGCCTAAATATACCATTCCGCTCTATATGGCAATCTCCATTTAAATGCTTCAGAGTTTCAAAACTTCATTCTATTGGTCTTAACCATATGAAATTTGAAGTTTTGAAATTTCAAAATTTAGAAGTAGAACAGCATTGATATATATGTGTGTAGATATATATATATATATATATATATATATATATATATATATATATATATATATATATGTATATGAACAAGCACAGCAATATGTCTAGTTCCAACCTCAGCACCACAAGTGTTCAGGAAAAAATAAAAAAAAACAGAGAAGCTAGTGGTCTTAAAAGTTTGTTGATGAGCTTAGTCACAATAATTTCCAAAACTCATGAAACCCAGGTATACATATTTTGCCAGTAAATTTATCATGCCTTGCTTTGATTCGAGATGAGTGGGAGGGTAACATACAATAAAACAAATGGTTCTGAAATTAGGATTGTTATATACATCTGTTATTATGATTTCTAATGGTAATGCACCCAGTAGGCATCAAGGAAAACTCCACTTTATTTGAATCAAACACAAGCAAAATCTATTAGTTGTTAAGCACTTTCAGCATAGACAATGACTTCATCAGAACAAGGATAATTCACATGCTTGAAGAGGTTATGGGAGCAGTATGTGCACCAGTGTATGCCAATTTAGTCCTTTTTGGATGGGAGCTCAAACATGTTTTCAATAGCACTTGGTGGGCTGAACATGTACTATTATACAATCGATACCTGGACAACATTTTTTTTTCTATGGAAGGGAGACAAAGACAATATTCCTGCATTTACTGATTATTTGAATGGAACTACTACCTTCCTCAAGTTTACATTTTTTTTCTCATAATGACCATGGCTTCAGATCTCAGGTTTTTCGTAAGAGTACTTTTTGCAACTCTTACTTGCATTTCAGCAGTCATCATCCCTTGTCCCAAAAGAAAAGCATTGTTAAAGGACAGGCTATACGTATTGCTAGAATGACTTCTGAACACGTCAATGTCAAAAAAGAATTTGTTAATTTGACCAACATGTTTTTACAAAGGGGCTATCCCAAAGACATGATACATTCAATTTTGGATGAAGTCTATGGTGAGTGGGGTAGGAAATACAAACCCCTTTTGGGAGCAGGTCAATTTATAAACCCACCTTCGGGTGGTCCCCAATCCCATCCTGGGTCTAGGGCATTTACAAGAGCATGTATTGTACAATGCAGTACTATATCTAAAAATATTAAAGCTATTATGTGAAAAAATTGGAGTATTTTTAGAACCAACCAGGATATTTACCAAACCTTGGGTGACCAACCCTTCTTTTTAAACAAGGTGGGAATGAATCTTAAGAAATTGGTGGAGAAAACAAAAAATTGTATTGGAAATGGGAATGGGAAAGGGACTACAGGTTGTGGCAGTTGTTCCCAGTGCAGTTTCATTTTTAGGGGAACTGTTACTACACTGAGCGACAGACTAAGGACTAACATCAATTTTAGGAATGGTAATTGTAGAACACAGAGGTTAGTATATCTGGCAATGTGTGATACCTGTCCGGCATACTACGTCGGAAAGACGGAAAGATCTTTCAAACGTAGGATTTACGAACATTTATATGAATTAAAAAATAAAAAGGAAGCTAATGCATTGTACAGGCATTCATTAAGCTGTCCAGATTTCCAAGGCTTCAAGTTTGGTATATTAGACACAGTTGACCTTGAACCCAGGGGGGGGAGCTTGGAAGAATCAGCTTAGCAAAAAGGAACTTATTTGGCAAATCAGGCTTGCCGCCAACTTCACCCCAGGACTAAATGATAATGTTTACATTTTACCAGCCCTAAAGGACAGAATACAAATTAAGGATTGGGATCTCAGACTAAATAGATGACTTTATAATCATTGTGCATTTCTTGTCTACTAAAACTCACAAGTATTTTTAAACGTATTTTTAAAAGTATTCCTATGTTTTTTAGGCATGAAAAATGTTTATATTTTATTCATACATTCTTTTATACATTTTAAATACAAAACAAAAAAATATTTTAAAACTAAGCATTTTCATATACTATGTTTCACAAGAGCTGTGCATGCATATATATAGACTTTTATACTTGAGAACTTAGTATTTATTTTATGTTGGAGTATGTGTTTTTAAGCAAGTTTTTTCTTAATTGATTGATTTAACCTAATTCATTAGTTTAATATGTGCTAATTTATTAGCTATATATAGACCACTTCAAGCATGTGAATTATTCTTGTTCTGATGAAGTCATTGTCTACGATGAAAGCGCTTAACAACTAATGGATTTTGCTGGTGTTTGATTCAAATAAAGTGGAGTTTTCCTTGATGGCTACTGGGTGCATTACTTTGGGTTACTAGTATTTTTCGTGTATCCTGGAACTTTCTATCATTTGGTGAGTTTGCATTTTGGTTCCTGGCCACATGGAATCTCCTCCAACTCCTGAGCTGGGTAGTGGATCCACACAAGCCTCATTGTCCAAGGGGACACCCTTAGGGCGGGCAGCGGAGCTACATGAGCTCAAACAGGATGTGCAAATGCTTAAAGGAGAGCTTTCATGGCTCATTGACTTGCTTACTATACAAAGCATTGGAGTTGGTAAGCACAGCAGTCCAATTACTTCGGACAAAGTAATTACATGTTCGGATAGTTCACTAACAAACACTGGAAAAGGTGATAAACTTCCCGAGCCATTTAATTTCTATTCCTTGGGCTTTGCTAACAGTAATCAGACTAATCCAGTCAATAATGTGATGGAAACTCTTCCTGGATCACAAACTGGTAAAAAGCGTTGTGACGTCGTCACCATGGTACAGGTGCATCATTCCAACTGCCAGGATGGACGAAAGTGTAACGGTGGTGCTTCTAATGGCACTGTTTATCATGGGTGGGATGTTCAAATCATTACAGATGAACAGGTTGGAGCTGCACCTTGTTTTCATACAGGTACTGTAAACATTTTTCATGTATCAGGGAATAATTCCGGCAATGTTTCTAGGTCTCTGGTTATACCGGGGAATCAGCATGCCAGGACAGCTGCTTCAACAATGGAGGGTGGTTTGCATCCAAGCTTCAAATTTGCCTATCAAAAAATTACACTTTTTCTAAAGAACAACCTGATGTATGAGGCAACACTGTCAATGCTGACAATATGCACTTTAAATCTTTAAAAGATATTATTTTTACCTTTGAAAATAAATTGCTTAAATATAAAACCTTGCAACTTGAGTCTAAATACTTTAGAGAATATATTAAAGCCAAAGTGGTACCACAAGGCTTACAGGTTTTCAAATTTCCATTTGGGATTTACTATGATAATTGCATTATCGAGGATTTTACTAATATGTTTAAAGGATGGGGTTTTGAACTGTTGCAAAAAGTGTTGGTTTACCATGAAAAAATGCAAGTGGAATTGTAGAATGAATTGGCTGTATTAAATGCACAGATTATTAGTGATTTGTTATTTGAACAATATGATGTTTTATCAAAAAGTATTAGAAAGAGTAGAGAAGAAATGCAATGTGTTATTCCATAAAAAAAGTAGGAAATTGTCCAGGGATATTAAACAATATCAGTTAAAGGAGGCTTATCCGACTAATAAAATTTTTGTTAAACATGATATTGGTGTATTAGATGAACAACAATTTTTTTAACAATGAAACACTTGTGAATGAGGAACCCGAGTTTGAGGGAACACAAGAAAGTATAGTTAATCAGGATTTTCCCCCACTACATCGCTCAGAAAGAATAGCAAGCAGGAATTATGGACATAATTATGTGGGTCAGTATCCCAGGAAAAACTCATACAGGGGGAGAGGCAGGAATTACTATTAAGTATACCCCCCAATGTTGAAGGTGATAACATTGTTCATACTTTTGAAGGATTCAATATTTATAATTATGCCAACCAACCTATTACTAATGAACATTTTGCACTTTTTTTGAAGGGTTTCAAATTTGTGCCTGCCAATATCCCAGACATTGCTGACGGTCACCTGGATATCCATTTTTATACCAGGAAATTTAATTTTCAGGTAATGTTTTCTAACCAGGAGGTTATTCATAACGGCAAAGGTGTTCTTAGGAAAACTAGTATATTCAATCCATCTTTGCACCCCCTTATACACACCTTTGAGACAGCCGTTAAGAAGGATATGTATAAACTTTGGGCAGGGCACAAAAATTTCTATTCCAATCTTAATCCCAAGGAAAGGATTTTATTTAACCAAATTAGAGAGGACAGGTCAGTGCGAATTATGACCCCCGACAAAGGGGGAGGTATAGTTATTTTTAATACTACTCAATACACCAACATCATTCAGGACTTGTTATTTGATCAAGATAACTATACACAGGTGTCCATTAACCATATACACACCGGATACCAACATATTGACAGTTTTTTGTTGAACTTTTTGTTGGATCAACATATTGACCAGGACACCTATGATCTTTTGACCAACACCCACCCCAGGATTCCTGTGATTTTTGGCATACTTAAGGTGCACAAGATTATTTGCTCCCCACACTTTTAACCCATAGTGTCTGCTAGGGGGGGTCCAAGACCCATAATTTGTCCAGCTTTGTGGAAAACAAGGTTAAACATATTGTCGAAGGATTTCCACATTTGGTTAGGGACTCTTGGGATTTCTTGAGACAACTCAGTAAAGAAATATGGAGCCCAGATCTTATTTTCTTAACCATAGTCATTAAGGATTTATAGGTTCATAGGTTCATAGGTAGGTACTAGGCTATTGGCCCTGGGGCCTATACAAGTCAGCCAAAAAGGTACCCTGGCTTTTGCCACCCAAGAAAATTATTTTCCTGTGCCACTGTCGAGCAGAGCCACAGAGGTGATCCCCGGGGTGAATTTCCTATTTCCCTTCCAATCATCAAGATTTTTCTTGAAGAGTGCTAATGAGGAGCTTTGTTTGATATAGATAGATAGTTTATTCCAGAGTATGGGAATTCTCTGGGACAGGAATCTATCCCTCCGGCATGTTCTCTTTATTGTGGTGACAAGGTTTAGGTCCCCAGAGCGTGTAGCTTGGAAGGATTGGGATTTCTTTAAGTGGATCATGTCCAACAGCTCTGGGTTTGACATAGCTTTGTATGTTAGGCAGAGATCACATCTGAGTAGGTGATATGTGACGGAGTAAAGCTGGAGTTTTTTGAGATGGTCAGCGTAGGGCATCTGTTTGAGGCCGGTAATCCTCTTTGTGAGGTATTTCTGCGGCCTTTCCAGTTGTTGGAGATGTCTTGTGAGGTACATACCAAAAGGGGCGTTGTACTCTATAATGGGTCTAATGAGTGATGAGTAGAGGGGAACAATGACCTCTTTTTTTCTGGATGAGAAACCTTTTGTGATGAGGTGTGCCACGTAGAAGGATTTACTGACTACTGTGGCAATGTGATTATCAAAGGAGAGACTACTGCCTACCTGTGTCTCAAGGTCTCTTATCACACTTTCAGTGTTAAGTTTACTACCACCTATGTTGTAGTTCATGGGTACAGAGTTTTTACCAAAGGGGATGACAATGCACTTTTTGGCATTGAGCTTGAGGCCATGGCTTTGACACCAGGCATCTGTCTCAGTGAGGCCCTTTTGTAGGATGTCCACATCATTAGGAGTTTTGATTATGGCTCCTAGTTTGCAGTCATCTGCAAACTTTGTTAGCCAAAGACCTTCTGTGTTAGTCTGTACTTCAGAGAAGTAGATACCAAACAGGAGAGGACCCAGGACTGAACCCTGTGGTACTCCACTTGTCACTGGTCTGAAGTCAGATTTGGAGTCTGCTACTTTCACAGTGTGGGTTCTGTCAGTGAGCCAGTTGGCAACCCATCTTGTGACATAGGGATTTATACCTAGTTTAGTGAGTTTATCTATAATTCCAGAGTGGGTGATGGTGTCAAAAGCCTTGGCAAGATCTAGATAGGCTGTGTGAACCACCTTACCCTTGTCTACAGCTTTGGTGACTGCTTCAAATAAGTCTATCAGGTTTAGGAGACATGATCTGCCTTTTACAAACCCAAACTGGGTGGGATCCAGAGTTTGGAGATTACCAATTTCTTTGTTTATAAGTTCCATGATGATACATTCCATGGCCTTGCAGATCAGGCTCGTCAGGCTAATGAGATGATAGTACCCGGGGTCCGTGGTGGCTCCCCCTTGTGAAGTGGGATAACCGTTGCTGTGCACCATTCAGCAGGCACAAAGCCTGAGGTGAGGCTATGACTGAATGTGGTACTTAGGTGGGGTGCCAGTTTGTTCTGTAGTTCATGTGGAATGCAGCCTGGGATGTTGTCTGGTCCCATGGATGCTGTGTTCTTGGCTTTAAAGGGTGTTTTTTACCTGTGCAGCCGTGGTTACAGGAACTTTGCATTCTTCCGGTATAGAGATGGGCTCTTTAGGGGGTGAGAGGGGGGTAAAGTTAGCACTGAACCTATCTGCCAGGATGTTGGCAATATCAGTTGGGTCTGTATATTTAGTGCCATTGTGCTGTAACTCAGAGCAGATCTGAGTGTTGCCATTCAGATTCTTGACATAGCTATAGAATGCTTTGTGGTTGTCTTTAGAATCAGTGGCAATTTTGTTTTCGTAACTAGCTTTGGAGGATTTTATCAGGGATCGCAGCTTCTTACTAAGGCTGACCAGGGAGCTCCTCCACTCATGGGATTTTACGCTCTTTTGCAAGAGTTTCTTCCTTCTGTTGTACAGTTTGTTTATGGCAGGGGACCACCAGATTGGCTTCCTTTTTTTGGAGGATAGCTTCTTGGTTCTGTTTGGGACAGCATGATCCATGCACTCATGTAAGTGCTTATAAAGTGCAATTGTGTAGGATTCAGTAGTCGTAGCTGTATTGTCCATCTGCATGGGTGTCATGAAGTTCACCACTTCTGTCTTAAGAAGCATGAAGTTGGCTTTGGAGAAATTTTTTATTATGGTTTCCTTAATGGGGGGTGGAGGCAGGATGTGGATATCTAGGGTAATTAGCTTATGGTCGGATCAGACCAACGAGGCATTGACTTTAGGTGTGGAACACCAGTCACTCATATTGGTAATGACTAGATCTAGGATATTGTTGCCCCTGTTGGGGGTGTGGATAAGTTGATCCAGGGCATTGGAGTTTATGAATTCCAGAAAGTGTTGCGCAAAAGAGTTGGCACATGAGTAATTTTCCCAGTTAATGGTGGGGTAGTTGAAATCGCTCATTATTAGGGTGTTTGGTTGAACCCTAATATTTTCCAGTACATCAAGAAAAGAGGAGTGGAAATCCTGGGGCATGGTGGATGATCTGTAGCAAGCTACAATTTGGATTGCAGTTTTGCCCAGAGTTAGTTGTAATTGGATAACCTCGGCTGCATTATGCTGAGCAACTAGCCTGGAGGTGTGGATATCCTTAATGAGTAGGGATACACCTCCACCTTTGGTGTTCCGGTCCAGGTTACATGGCCGAAAAGTGTCATATGAGTTATAGCCTGGTAGTGCAGGGGTGCTCTCTGGAGCCTTGAACCAGGTTTCAGTCACTGCACAGATATCAATGTTCTGCATTTTAAGGAGTGCCTCGAGTGAGTGCATTTTGAGATTTAGACTTCTGGCATTGAGTAGCATCACCCTCAGTTTTTGCTTGCCTGTTCCTGTTACGTTGGTGAATTTGTCATTTGAACCTTGCCTAAAATAGGCAATATAAGGGCAGCAAGAACCTTAGCCAGTATCTGGAATCCCAGGGGTGACAGATGCAGGCCATCTCTGGCAAAGCATCGTGGTTTGTTGACCATGTCATCCCAGGCAAACAGATACTGGATCCCTTTAGAATGGCACCAGAAGCTTAGCCAATTGTTGAAGTCAATTATTTTGTCCTTGTACTGCGGCATCATTCTGGGTGATGGCAGAATGCTACCCAGGGCTAGGGTCATACCTGCCTGGGCTACAAGATCAGAGAGCTCTTTCATGTCTCTTTTGATGTAGTCCAGGGAGGTACGTCTCAGGTCGTTCACACCAACATGGACAATAACAGAGTCATATTTGTACTTGTTGTGGAGTGACCTGAGTGTGTGGGTAATGTGGCGGATCCTGGCACTCAACAGGCAGCTGAGAGTAACCTTCTCCTTGTTTAGCCTGGTGAGTGGGACATCAGTGTGCCTGACTATAGAGTCACCTATGACTAGTGTGTTGGGTACATTGTTTTTATTCACCTGTATCCCTAAGAAAGATGGCATGGAATTTTTAAGGATATAGTATTTCTCGATTCCAGTTTGACTCATGGGGAGGTTACCCTTATATGTGAATTAATGTCTATGGTTCTAGATTATAACTACATCTATTTTGAAGGGCAATATTGCCAACAAATTTCTGAGGTGATTATGGGAGCAGTATGTGCACCGGTGTATGCCAATTTAGTCCTTTTAGGATGGGAGCTCAAACATATTTTCAATAGCACTTGGTGGGCTGAACATGTACTATTATACAATCAATACCTGGATGACATTTTTATTCTATGGAAGGGAGACAAAGACAATATTCCTGCATTCATTGATTATTTGAATGGAACTACTACCTTCCTCAAGTTTACATTTTCCTGTCATGAACAACAATTACCATTTTTGGATACATTAATTTCCCATAATGACCATGGCTTCAGATCTCAGGTTTTTCGTAAGAGTACTTTTTGCAACTCTTACTTGCATTTCAGCAGTCATCATCCCTTGTCCCAAAAGAAAAGCATTGTTAAAGGACAGGCTATACGTATTGCTAGAATAACTTCTGAACACATCAATGTCAAAAAAGAATTTGTTAATTTGAGCAGCATGTTTTTACAAAGGGGCTATCCCAAAGACATGATAAATTCAGTTTTGGATGAAGTCTATTGTGAATGGGGTAGGAAATACAAACCCTTTTTGGGAGCACATCAGTTTATAAACCCACCCTCGGGTAGACCCCAATCCCATCCTGGGTCTGGGGCATTTACAAAAGCATGTATAGTACAATACAGTACTATATCTAAAAATATTAAAGCTATTATGCGAAAAAAATTGAGTATTTTTAGAACCAACCAGGATATTTACCAAACTTTGGGTGACCAACCCTTCTTTATAAACAAAGTGGGAATGAATCTTAAGAAATTGGTAGAGAAAACAAAAAATTGTATTGGAAACAGGAATGGGAAAGGGACTACAAGTTGTGGCAGTTGTTCCCAGTGTAGTTTCATTTTTAGGGGATCTGTTACTACACTGAGCGACAGACTAAGGACTAACATCAATTTTAGGAATGGTAATTGTAGAACACGGAGGTTAGTATATCTGGCAATGTGTGATACCTGTCCGGCATACTACGTCGGAAAGACGGAAAGATCTTTCAAACGTAGGATTTACGAACATTTATATGAATTAAAAAATAAAAAGGAAACTAATGCATTGTAAAGGCATTCCTTAAGCTGTCCAAATTTCCAAGGCTTCGAGTTTGGTATATTAGACACAGTTGACATTGAACCCGGGGGGGGGATTGGAAGAATCAGCTTAGCAAAAAGGAACTTATTTGGCAAATCAGGATTGCCGCCAACTTGCCCCCAGGACTAAATGATAACATTTCCATATTACCAGCCCTAAAGAATAGAATCCAAATTAAGGATTGGGACCTCAGACTAAACAGATGACTTTATAATCATTGTGCATTTCTTGTCTACTAAAATTCACTAGTATATTTAAACATATTTTTAAAAGTATTCCTATGTTTTTTAGGCATGAAAAATGTTTATATTTTATACATACATTCTTTCATACATTTTAAATACAAAATAAAAAAATCTTTTAAAACTAAGCATTTTCATATGGTTTACTATCAAAATGCCGATGTGCAATTGCACGGCTATGAAGTATTCGAACAACATATGTTCGAATACTTCATAGTTCGGCAGGTGATGTGAGCAAATGTTATCATTGTGAATGGACTGTGCATTCGCAATTATAACGTTCGCTCATGTAAGGGGATCGCAGTACAGTGCGGTTAGGGAAATACATCCCTTTCCTCACTGTAGTGCGATCTCGGAGTTGGAATATTAAGTTAGGAGGGGTGTGGGGGGGTGCAGCCCCCCACAGGGGTGTACAGGGGGGCTTGTTCCCCTGCATAGATGTGAGTATAGGCTAGTTAGGTAGGGAGTTAAGGGAAGGGTGGAAATGGTGTTAATTGTTGAAAATGTCGCGAGCGACATTTTCGACAATTAACAGCTGTTTTTGACATTAGGTGCATACGGAAATGTTCATTTCCGATTAGGTACACTTTTTTTTTTTATTTTCGAATTTTTGATAGTAAACCTTTTCATATACTATGTTTCACAAGAGCTGCGCATGCATATATATAGACTTTTATGCTTGAGAATTTAGTATTTATTTTATATTGGAGTATGTGTTTTTAAGCATGTTTTTTCTTAATTGATTGATTTAACCTAATTCATTAGTTTAATATGTGCTAATTTATAAGGTATATATAGAACTCTTCAAGCATGTGAATTATCCTTTTCTGATGAAGTCATTGTCTATGATGAAAGCGCTTAACAACTAATGGATTTTGCTGGTGTTTGATTCAAATAAAGTGGAGTTTTCCTTGATGGCTACTGGGTGCATTACTTTTGGTTACTAGTATTTTTCATGCATAGCTTTTTATCATTTGGTATGATTTCTTATGGCCTATTATTTCATTATTATTTATTTCAAACTGAGATATGCTTTTAAGTTCATTTACCTTATTTCTAAAACATCTTATATCACAAAAATATGCAGCTAAAGCTTGATAGATGTTATATAACTTCTTGACCATAAAACTTATGGAAAATATCCTATAAAAAAGAGAATAAGTCAACTTTAATTAACTTAAAAATTATTTATGCCCCACAATGGATTAACTGGATGTAGTCAGGGGAGAAAAAGGTGGTATTTCTACTGACTATTTCCCAATAAGTCAAAAGAAGAATAGCTCAACATTCTCAACCAATTGTTAAACATGTATACCTTCATATATGCATAATCATTGTAGCCAGGAGATGGGAATATCTAAGTTTATGTATTTCCAAATGTTCTATTATTTACAACATAGACCTCTTCATGTAATTCAGGGACATAAATCTCAAATAATTAGCACCACAGTGTATTGCACAGTGACCATGCATCTTAAAAATAACTAATTGCCTGATATATGAGACAAAATCACTAAATTTAAAGCCAGCCAGGGAAGAAACTATTTTTTCTTTACATAAGTCAGTCATTTGCCTTCTTACACTATGATCTCATCTGGACAAATCCTTGAAGTAAAACAGGCTTGATTATTAACATTAGTGATACCCATATTTCCTCCAAAAAGATATTCAATAATTCCCTCCTATTGTCAGAATTTTCAAGATCATCTTGCTGAACTCCATCACTGATCTTGTTCATTGCATTCTGTATGAGCAAGATATTATCTAAAGCAGTATTACATACCCTTTTTTCTCTGTGGAAGATTTTATCCAGAGATGTACCTGTGATGTTCCAACACTAGAATTATGCAAATTTTTACTGCATTTATTGTGACAATTAAATTATCAGCATCTATCCCTATGGTTGATATATTTGTTTCCAAAAGCCCGGAATTTATACCAGTGCTCACTTCAGTTTCAACAGTATATAAAATGTTGCTCCTGTTAATTGACTCTTTTTGGTTTAATAAAGAATTCTCATTACCTTGTCTGTTCTTTAAAGTTTCCATTAAACCCTTTTTAATTATAAAAACTTCTGGATACAAAGTCTCACAGGGAGCTTTAGTACCAACAATGCTAACATCTTTTAGCTTCAAAATTCATTTTTATTAGTTCATAATTTCATAAGTTCTTAAAGTGTGTTCTGACTCTAAGGCCTTTGAGGAACATGAGTTCCAAAAAAGAAAGATTAAAAACTTCTAATGTAACCCATGAATATAGATTAATTTAAAGAAATTAATATTTGTTGAATTATAGACAGAAATAGAATATTATAAGATACGGGTAATGATTACATAATAAATGCTTACCTTAATTTAGTTCTATTTGGACCAGCCTTGAAATTAAAATATCTATGTTTCAGTATCCTATTATTGTTTGAAGTTCAAAATTTAACAACATTCTAAGTTAATCAGTTTTTAAAGCCTTAAGTGCAAGAATCATTTAACCTCTATAGTATCTATAATGTGATAAAAATAAATTCAACTTCTGAAGTATACCCATGTAATTAAGATTTGACAAACCTTGAAATGTTTTAGTAAATATTCTTTGTATCCTCTCCATTCTTATTATATCCCTTGTTGAATATGTACAAAATTAATTATTATACTTCATGAGAGGTCTTATAAAATGTTTTATAGAAATTAACCATAATCTCTGCATATCTATTTGATATTATTTTTCAATAACATAGCTGCTTGTTCTAATGACTTATTTGCAACAATAACCAAATTGTTAAAAAACTAAAAACTTACTGTAACCTATTGCACCCAAATCCTTATACTGATCTCTTTCAATGTCCAATATTATAAAACTATGCTCTGCTTTTATGTGGGTTCAACAAAATATCTCATGTTACACTTACCATCACTAAAGGAAATTTCAACACTAAATGTCCATGTACACATTTTTCCTAAGTATTGGTTAATTTCCTTATAATCTTTATTATTTAATACTACCAAAACTATTTTACAGTCACTTGCATATTTATTTAATAGGAATGTCTTATGCAATGGTACTGTAGAGAAAACCAAATTAAACAATAATGGGCCAATCATTAAGCCCTGAGGAACACCTCTATAAACTTTTCTAATTGCAGTAGCATACCCTTTTAAAATAACTCATTAATTTGTGTATGTGAGCCAATCTATTAATCATTTAATAATAAATTAATTATATTTTAAATCACATATTTTACATATAGAAAATGTGTTAGAGAATCAACTGATTTGCTAAATCCAAAATGATAGGGCCACAAAAGAGTTTTGAATCTATGAACATTGTAACTTGTTCATATAACTTGATAAAATTAGTACAAACCTTCCCTTTATAAACCCATGCTGATAAAAATCTGTAATTTCTGAGCATTTTTTTGTATCAGATCTACTACACATTTCTCAAAACATTTGCTAATAACAGACGTCAACTCACAGGCCTATAGTTATTAATATCCAATGCTTTACCTTTCTTTAATACAAGAGTAATATTTGATATATTCCATTCATTACAATTTGTTAAAATATCAAATAATATATGTAAAAAAACACTATCTAATTTCTTGATCATAATGGCTAGAATAGAGAATCTATTGATGCATTATTTCTAATCTTTCAAAAGGAATTGTTAATCATTGTAATATGTCTTATTAAACCTTCAACATCTCCCATTTTTTTTTATCTGAGTGCTCTACATGCAGATGACCTTAAACTGGGTAAACTGATTACACGTATTACAGATAAGGCATGTCTGCAAAAGAACTTGACTAAATTGACCATTTGGGCACAGAAAAATAATATGCTGATAAATACATGAAAATCTTATCGTATGAGATTTTGGAGACATACACTGAAAGGTAAATATTTAATACAGCACACAATTATTGAAACTGTAGATTCATTTAAGGCCCTGGATATAGGGGTAGAGCCACCTTTTTCTAATCATATCAACCAATTGGTTACTGTTATTTATAGAACTATAGGGTGCATAAAAAGATTTATAAAGTCTATGAAATCAGAAATAATAAAGTAATTGTTTGTTAGTTACACTAGACCCAAACCTGAGTATAGAATAACAACATGGAAACCTTATAAGAAAATAAGCATGAGTAAACTGGAAAGAGTACAGCGGAACTATACCAAGGGCATCCATGGATGTGAAAATTTAAGTTATTATGAAAGAATAAAATATCTGAACTTGTACAGTGTATCTTATAGATATCTAAGAGTCGATCTTATTCAGGTATATAGGGCATTTAGAGACAACTATCTCTGAGAATGTTTAGGGTTATCAAAAAGTACTAGAGGATCATCAGACAATCTATGTAGAAGATTCTATAGGAATGAGAAGTGTACTAATTAGTTCTCTGAGAAAGCAGTTGGTACATGTAACAGACTACCAAATTACATTAAAGCAAGTACTAGTTTAGGTAGTTTTAAGAACAGCATGGACACTTATTATGGCAACAAGTATTTTGTTATATTGGCAGGCTAGAAATCATTATGCCTGTGCTTGAAATATTTGTATGTATGTATGCATGTATGTATGTTATTAACAATGGAACTAAAGTGGTTACTAATTAAGTCCAGAATCTTACATATATCAGTTACAACTTCATCATTAAACTGTACTGAAGAAATATTGTTTTTACCATTTCTGAATGAATTAATGTACCTGTAATAAGCCTTAATATTTTTTCATAATGTACAATCAACATCAAACCCCTTTTTCCCATTTCTCACATGGTGCTGGAGTTTTCTGTAAACTGTTGCTGTCTGTTTCTATTCAATGTCATTCTTGTGCCTGACTGTTGCAGGTCTTCTTTAATACAATCCACCTCTTTGCTGGAAGTCCTTATTTCCTTTTGAAGAATAATGCCACCAAAGGCCAGTTTATTAGGCCAAGTCATTTGGTGAGTAATGAAGTGAAGTTTAAAAGTGAAATTAATTATTTAAAAGTACTATTTATGAACAGAGGTTACCATGAGACTACTTTAGATAATATCATCGTAGAGGTGAAGAAATCAAGAAAAACAAAGTTGTCTCCTATTTTGTTTACAGGCATTAAAAAGCAAACAAAAAAGTCTAATGATGTGTTTAAGATGAGGAGAATCCCCCTTCTCATTTCCTAAGATGCTAGGAATATTAGAAATGTACTTAGCAGAAAGTGGAATATTAGTTGAGGAAATAAAGACCTAGGTTCAGTTTAAGGAACTGAGCCAATGCTCAGTTACAAAAAGAATTTTGACATGAAGAAGTTATTTGAGAATATGTCTAATAATAGTACTTCAACCAGGTATGGTATGTTTAAATGTCACAGTTATAAATATTGTACATTTATGAATGAGGACTCTAATGCAATTTTAAGACACAACAAGAAACAGATATGGGTGAAAAATAGGCTTACATGTAAGTCTGCTTTTGTGGTTTATTTAGCTACATATAAATCATGTGGAAGTTGTTATAAAATTACAGAACATATAGAATGTAATTATTTTATGTGCATAATTTATTGTTTAATAATTTTATTTTAGAGGTTTTTAGTGATTACTAAAACAAGTTTTGTTCTAAGGATCTCACTTTAAACAATAGTAGTACTTGGTCATGTGACACATTTTAAATAAATTATATAAGTGGTGCAATGTAGTTATTTGGTAGCTCTAAAGAAGTTCTTATTAAGGAAAATGAAAGTGCTTAGCTAGAAAATACTTTTGGTGCAATTTTTATCTTCTTCATTGAATAAATTTGCTTGTGATTTGGAAGGAACGTTGAGTTGTAGCATTACAATTTTCCTACTGGTACTTTTTAGTTTATTGTTTATTTTCAAAGTACTGTTGCCATTTTCCATTTGTTTTTTCTCTTGTTTCCTCTTGCCCTCTTCCTGTTTGTCCCATATCTTCTTTTCCAGATTGCTCCATACCTCCTTCTCCAGATTGTATTCTGCTTTTCTGCACGTGTCTGAACCTCTGAACTCTGTTTTCTTTTGCCTTTTCTGCAAATGGAGCTACATTGGCTTCTACACTTATGTCATCATTTATTTGCCTGTCTCACAGTGCTCACACTATCATCTGTCTCAGGCACTTCATCTCCATCACCTTTAGCTTCCTCATCTACTTTTACTGGCCAGGTTTCCATACCATCCAGTAGCACTGGTTGCACCACTGTTGTGTACACATTACTTTTCAGCTTCTTTGAGATTTTTCTTTTATACATTACACCTGGCACTCTTTGTCAGTTGGCTGCAGCCGTTCTGATTCTACCTTTGACATTCTGATTCAGACTTGCCTTTTCCTCAGCCACCCCTTCCAGATACTTGAGGTTGTTATTTTGTTCCACAATTTTCCCTTCTATCTCAATTCTCAGCTTTTTGTGAACTCCACCATTTGCTGCCATTACAACTGTCTTATATGTGTTTAGTTTTATCCTATGTGCCTTCAGTTTTGCAATCCATTCCCTTATCTTTTGCCGAAGTTCTTGCTGAGAGTCTGCCTGTAATGCCACATTGTCCTTATACAGCAACTCTGTTGATCTGTCCACTCGGAACTGTTTCCTAATGTAGACCATCACCAGTAGGAACAGTAGTTGGCTCAGAGCTGAACCCTGGTGCACACCCACTCCCACTCAAAACCTCTCTATGAGACTGAACACTATTCATACTTGAGTCATTGGTTCCTTGTACATAGCTTCCACTAATTCTACCAATGTTTCTGGGACTTTGATCCAGTGCAGGATTGCTCAGATCAGCTTTTTTGGGACCTTGTCATATACTTTCTTCAAGTCTAGGAATGCCCAGTTGGACTCTTTCTTCATCTCTAGCTTATTTTCAACTATCTATCTCATTACAAACACTGGGGCAGTTATTGCTTCGTGATCTGAACCCAAACTCCTCATCTGCCATCTTACTTTCTACTACTCTTTGTATTTATTAGTCACCCTCTCCAGAAACTTCATACAATGCAACAGGAGTCTGATGCCTCCATCCAGCCCACAGTTGTGAATGCCCTTTTGTTTTTGAATACTGGCACTAGTATACTTACTCTCCATTCATCTGGGGTTATCCCTTTCTTTCCACACTGCTATGAGTACCCCCAGGAGCCATGTCTCCCCTTTCTCACCAGCATCTTTATCTCTGCTGTGACCTTAACTGAGCCTGCTGCTTTCCTTGACTTCATTTTCCTTAGTGTTTTTCTTACTTCTTCTATGGTGGGATCCTTCTTTTCTCTAATCATTAGCTGTGCCTGAGCAGTACAGCTTCTGTGAGGTTTGCTTCACTCAAAAGCTGCAGGAAGTACTCTTTCCATCTGCCTTTGATGTCCTGTGAACTAGTGAGTAGGTTGTTGCTGGCATCCCTTAGGAAGAGTGTCTGACTATCTCCTTTATCTTTATGTCTTTGCTTAGCAACCTAATATAGTTTCTTTGTGCCATCTACTGACTTACTTTCCAGAAGCTGTTAGAGTGCCTCTGAAGTCTTGTTCATTGCTATTGCAACACCTTTCTTAGCTTCCTTGTTAGCCAACCATTATTCCTTCCTAGCCTGGTCTGCCTTTTCTATCTTCCACTTTTTCCCACATTTCTTTCTTTTGATGACTTCCTAGACTTCTGCATTCCACCACCAACTTTCCTCACATACTTTACTTGCATACCTGGCCCAGCCACATATCTGTCCTGTAGTGCACCCACATGCTGTTTTGAGGCCCTGACACTCTCTTCAACTACACCTATTTCCTCTTCTTTTTGAGGTGCTAGAGCCCTGGGTAATTCCTTTAACTGTTGTGCTTTATCACCAGTCAACTTCCAAGTCTTCAGCCCAGTCTTTGCTGAACTTAGAGTCTTCTCTGACTAATGTTTGCAACTGATGTTAAAAACAAGTGGTTTATGCTGTGGGCTGACTGATTAACTGAAGATGACTTTGCAATCACTGATTTCACCCCAGTGCCCTTTCCATACTATGATGAAGTCTACCTGAGTTGCATGTTGGCCACTGTTCTATATGATCCCATGACTATGTCTTTTTCTGACCCATGTGTTGGCAACTATCAAGCCATTTTCCAGGCACAAGTCTAGAATGACTTCTTCTTCTTTATTCCTTTTGCCTTACCCAGGTGGATCTTGACAGCCCTCATATCCTGTTCTGTATGTTACATTATGTGCATTCAGGTCATTTATTAACAAAACCAATTCCTGTTGTATTGCTTTATCTAGTAGTTCCTGCAACTGCTGTCTGAATGTACTCTTTTTTTCACTATCACAACCCTGCTGTGGGGCATAGGCTGAAAATATGAATACTGCCCTATCATTACATTAAGCTGAAGTCTGATTGCCATGAGCCTGCCACTAATTCTGATGGTACCCCTCACTGTCTTCTGAAGATTCTTCCTCACCACAATTCTCACACCATTTCTAGCCTGCCCTCCTCCTACGGAAGAGAACTTTGGATCCCAAGCCAAGTGGATTTGCTGCACTTACCTTCCATCATTTCTTCTGAGTACACAGGATGTCCAGCCTCCTCCCTACCATCATGCCATTCACTTTTAAGCTGCGTCCTGTCAGTGAACCTGAGTGTAGCAATCTTAGTTTATATTTGGCAGGTTGATTGTTTTTTATGTCCAGCTTTTGCTCAACAAAGCTATCTCAGTTAGCCCAAGTGGGGCAACTGGACACTGGCCAGCCAATAGCTTATTGGCTCAGGACACCTGGGTTTTATGATGGGCACACACTGGTTAATAGAAGCACATACACCCCACCACCACCACCATTAGCATGGTTCCTTGGTGTAGATCGGAGTAGGCCACATCCTTAATCCTCTTATCACTGGCAAATACCCATGGCAGTTTAGCAACATTAGTCAACACGACCAAACACCTAGAGCCCTAAATTCACTTTTCTGAGTGGCTAGCCTTGTCAAGGGGTGCAGTCTGCAATCTGTGTTCTCCTATCATGAGGATAGTGTGCAACACAGTAGATTCCTAAAGTGGTTGGCTCATATGACTCTTTCCACTATAGGACACCATACAGAATCCATGTTGTTGCTGCCCACAGCTCCATTTTTGGTGAGTTTGCGATGGAAACAGTCAGCATGTTTTTTGGACTTGAGAAGAACCTCACAGACAAAAAGGGCGAACATGAAAAATCCAAACATACACTGGCTGGCGGTCAGGATCGAATCTTGTACCTTGTGCTTAGGATGTGAAGTCCTTAACCATTGTTTCAACTGGTCTGTCAACTTGGTTTCATACTTTACCTTTTCAATTTTTAATAGGTTTTGTAGTTTCTTTGATACTTTAATTAATTTTGATTTATTAAGAGCTGATGGAAACCTTTTATTTAAGTGGATACAGCAGTTTTTCTATATAATTTTCCAATTTTTTGCTTTACTATTTAAGTAACTTCTGATCTGAAAGTTTGCTGCAAACTGATTCAGTGTTTGCAGATATCTCATCTGTCAAAATCTGATGTAATATATTGTCTCTCGAATCACCATTTTTATTTTTAAGATAGTCCAATCAGACTTAGCAATTTCCTGTTATAGTTTTCATAATCCATCAATTCAAAATTAAATCTTTGCAATCCCAAATTAAATCTTTAAATTATGCTGTAAGTTGGCATTTGATTACACAATATAAAAGTTATAGAACTGTGATCTGACTTTCCCAAAGGTGCTCAACTCTCTAAAGCAGTTAGAATTTCAGGAGTATATTAAACAATTAAATCCAATATAGTTTCCCTCTAGTGTTTTCTTTCACAAGTTCTGTTAACTCATGAAAACTTGAGATTTAAAAAAAGAAAAACCTTAGTCTGTGAATTGGAAGCACAATGTTAATCCCACTATATTGAAGAATAATTAAATGTTCCCATTAATATCTCTTTCTTACGATCAAGGTACATATCTAAAACATCCAGCCCTTTATGGACATCTGTATACATTCCTGGCCTCTGATAAAATATCACAAATTTAGTTGGATCCAAATTAGAAAAACTATCATCTATAATTATTTCCCTAATATCATCTGTAAATATCATTAATGATGGAATGGATTTATGAATGATAATCACGAAATCACAACCTCTACATTTCTCTCCTCTACAGGCACAACAACTATAATTTGGGAAACAGCTATCCGTGGGAGACCGCGCCTCTGTAATAGCTACAGTGTTGAGATTTTAGCAAATAATATTAATCTTAATTAATCAAATGTGTTAACCAGACTATGCGCATTACATAAGTAACATCCTGAAATATGATAAAATCCTTTTAATCTTTGCAAAGCATGCCTTCGTAACCTAAAAAGGAGCAATATGGTCTATAATATTTGCGAATAAAAATCCTGAACTAAAATAGGTTAGGTGAAGCGTGTCTTGACTGTACAGTACCTCATCATAAATAAATTCTTCCCAGACCTTCAAATGCAAATATTGCACACCAAACCTTAGTGTCTCAGCCAAGTATTAAAAATATGTGCTTTTGTTTAACAATAGTTCAACCATCTTTGTGTTGGAATAATTTCACCAAATGTAACTAAAATGTTTGGTCTTTCCAAAGAGTCAACAATTAGTGAAACTATATGTTTAATTTCATTTAATGAACTTGTCCTTATGGCATTAGTACCAACATGCAATGCAATATGTTTCTAACCAATTTTTCATTTAATATTATACTTCAATTAATTTCAAAACTGATAAAGAGGAAATTATTAACTTAAATGGATTTAAATCAGAGAAACTTGTCGTAGTCTGTTTTAATAGTGAATTCCTTAATATCAAAATATCATTCATAGTCAAATTCCATCTGAAAATGATTTATTTATCTCACAGAACCCACCGTAGGCTCTTCTTTTAAGATTATTTTAATATGTTATTATTTAAACATGTAGCCACATTACAACTAGGAAATAGATCCACATTTGTGGATAAAAGTAAATCAGTAGCTGTTAAGAAGTGTAATGCACTGTAGCTTTATCTATTTATTTGCCTTGTCATTTATTTATTTGCTCACTTAAAAGTGGGTATATCATGCTAGTAGAAGTCTTAGACCAATTGTTGGCAATAAATTAACAGTCATTATTGAGTTTATCATTCATGGTTTCATTCTTTTTTTCATCTGTTCTCTACATTTTCTTTAAAATGTTATCTTTTATCTGTATGTGTATCACTATCACTTGGAACAAGCTCTCAGTGTTGACCGATAAATTATTTTCTTTCACCATTTGCTAATTTATAATTTTTTCATTAATAACATTGAATCCAATACTTTTAACTTCTAATTTACACTTAGTAGTTCCCTTATCTGCTATAGTTTCAGCAGCTTCCATAAAATCTACTTTAGAACTATAATCAATTTTTTTTGGCAGATTTAGCTCCTTGTTTATTGTCAAGAAAATATGACTGGTCAGTAAAATAGTGTAATTAAATAGCTGATTTTTCTGTACCAATCTTAAAAAGATGACAGTACAATGTTTAGTGCCAGCAAAATCACTGGGAATGCTATTTTCTTTCACTGTTTATTATAACATTTAAATGATTAAATACTTTGGCTTCTAAATCATTCCTGTTAGTATTTATAGCTTACCTGTTATTTACCCTAAACTGCCAAATCATCCTTGCTTCATCCATTAAAGGTTGCTATTGTTTAAAATGTTTTGTAAGAATGTCAAGCACATTCCTTTGTAAAAACAGTTTTTTTCACTTCAGTATATCTATTAAGTTCTTTAACTCTGCACAGTTAATGTAATTATTAAATGTTCCTGAGTGTTATTTAATATAAATGTCCAGCAGTCTTTACATTCACTTAACAGTGCCATGGAGGGAATGAGTTAAATAGCCTTATTCACTGTTTCTAATTGGAAAATTAATTTGACCATCCAGGAAATGAGCACATAAAACATTGGAGTTCCCTATATCTTTATAAAGACTCAGGAGAGCTCCAAAATAAAATAAAAATAAACCAAACCCTTGTCAGCTCTTTGCCGTTAAAAAGACAAGAGTGTAACAATCAAATAAAATATAGTTTCTCCACAAGAAGTTATGGAATGAGTTCAATAATTGTAATGTCCACTTACGTAGGGGTGTATTTAATAGCCCTATTCACTGTTTCTAGTTGGAGAATGAAGCTGTCAGTTCAGGAAATGAGGAATTGATACATGTTCAGCTCCAACAGGGATTAAAGGGATAACATTATTGAGTCTCTAAGTTCTAAACTGGATACATTGCCTTCCTAAACTGATACAATATTAACTGGGTCATTTAGTTTCTTACTCCTCTTTTCATCTCTTTTAGATCTAACTGCCATTCTTCCTTTTTCTACCAGTTTTGGGTGCTTTATCATTATTTCCACAATTTTTTAATCTTTTATTAGCTATTTTCCTTCTTGAAGTTGCATTTCTATTGACATTATTGGGTGGGCCAGCAGTATTATTCTTTAGCAACTTAAATAATTAGTTCCTATCTTCTTTCCATAATTCCATAAAATTGGATATAGTAGTAAGAAAGATACTACTGCTAACATGATAATGACTACTCCCCATTAATTTCTATTCAGCAGTTTTATTCAAACCCTCTGTTTTATCACAGTTGAAACACCACTCACATTTGATCAATTGCTTGACTTTAGAATATGTAAAACATAATTTACATTCAGTTAGATAGTTGTATTGACTAAATCATTTTGGGCATAATTATTTAAATCATCTAGCTTTTACAGAGATTAACCCCAGTTGTAAATAGTAGAACTTAATAAAATATCCACAGTTTTAAATATTAATTCTAGGTGTACAGATGTCACTTCCCTTAGCCCAAAAGCACATATAACTTATTCAGTTTATTTCATAATACAGCTAAAGTTGCTGTACAGCATTTATCTTGTAGTATACTATAGTTATTTAACAAGTTGTAACAACTAGAAACAATATCCCCAACAAGATTTGCTTTCCTGTGCTACTATTAGAAACAAAATAGATCTAGAAATACTACATTAATAAGTGTTAAATATAATGAGCTAATCAAATTAAGCAACTAAATAACAGTGTAATTCAATTGGTTGTCCTGGCTGGTATTAGTTGAAATGAAAATAGTCTCTCACATTCTCACAATCACACAACTATGCAAAGACATGCAAAGCATCTCCTCATCTCACATCTGCTTCGTGTAGGTCTTTATTTATATATAGCATCCTAATCTGGAAACAAATAACAAGAAACAAATGAAACTGTCCAAAAATAATAAATGAATGAGTAAAATGCTTCCTCAATATACTGACAAGGATGGGAGGGGTTGCAAAATAAAAATAAAGAATAAAAACAATGTTTTCAATTTGAAATTCAAATCTGCTTGATGTATATTTTATAGCATCATACAACTCTTCTGATTAGATGTTTGTAAAGTGAAAATGTTAGAAATTTTATCAGTAGATATGTATAAAAGAGCTTTGGTTAATAATGTAAGAAAATGTGTACTGAAAAGTAATCCCAAGAACTATAGTAAGCTGGTAACTTTACAGGTACACTTATTCGTTATTGATACAATGTTTAATTTTATTTTGTCTGCTTGTACCTCTAAAAACTCCAGTAAAAATGCATCATCTTCCCTGAAATAAAATAAGGAAATAATATGTTAATTTGTTTCAAGTGTGAGAGGAAGGGCACATTGCTACATTCTGTACTGCAAATACTGAAGAAAATGCTACTAGTAGAAATGGAAAAAATACATGCTTTGTTTAAATGCAGTCATTCCTGTGAACAGCAACAAGACTACAGCTGTAATAACTGAATCTTATTCATGGCATTCTCTTCCAATTAAGCCATTGAAAATGTATTTTAATGTTAAAAGTAAGGCAAGTTCAAGCCCTGCTATATTCCGAAAGCATGATTACTCATTTTAAGACTCCTCATATATGAGGATAAGATTAACAACCAAAAGTAGACATAGTATGTGGTCATGATGATAGAAAAAAGTTATTCCCTCACACAAATAGAAAGTCATGAAGTTTAAACTCTTATGGGAAATTATTATATCATGTAGCTTTGACCCCTGGTTTGATTCAGGATATAATATTAGGAAAAGAGTCTCATTTTAGAGCAGTATGGAAAATGTGTAAAAAGGGAGAAGCCATAGACACTTATGGCTGTCTGATACTATTAATAAGAAAGAGGTAGAGCAGCAACTTGATATACCCATTTGTTATAGGAATGTTTGGTGGAGAAAAAGGCATTAACACCCATACAGAGATCCAGAATTGAAACCAGTAGAAGGGATTGGCACATAAGCTACAAAGTGAGCTGTTGTTAGACATTGTATTAGCTGGACATTAAAAATGATTCTGTCTGTTAACAAAAGCTGTCCTAGTGATAGAGCACAATTAATCTAAAACTGTAAGAGATGACAGCACAGAATCTTAAAGTCAACTTATACAGAGCTCTTAAGTAAAAAGCAATATCAGTCTGAAATCTTCACAGAGACTTACAATAAAATCTAGCACAAAAACAAAACACAGAAAACTTGGAGCACTTGAGTGTTGACACTCAGAGCAAAGGAATGTATTAAACAGTATATGTTCTATAGGTAAGGAAAGGCAGAGTCTTGAGCCCACATATCCTAATGCAAAGCAGAAAATTCAAGTGAAGACAGACTTTAAGCAATACATATCTCTAAGCCTAGAAGGATGAAAAACTGATAATGCATTTCATTCTGAAATTAATTTTGCAGTGATAGTACAGCACAGAGAAGAGAAAGTAAGTGAGAGGGTGGTATCTGTATACTCTAACACAGGGGAAGAGTGACCAAAGAGAGAAGAGATACCCAGAAATCATATGCTGAAAGCAAGGACATTTAAACAGAAGACACTTTTATTTAGAATTATTATCTGCATTGGAAGGCAAAGAAGAAGCCACAATGTCATTTTTTTTGTGGGAAGCAGCTACAGCTTCTACCTAGAGACATGTTAAGCCAAATAAACTTTAAAAAGAACAGTGGGAATATAATATTTTAAGTAGTGAAAGACTAAGTTCACAATTATAGAAAAGAAAGCCTATTTCTTATCTATATTTTTAACAGAAAGTTGACTTAGATTGAGTAATATATGTATAATAAAATGTATCTAATTATTAAATCATTGTCATATAACTTCCATCTATTGTTAACCAATGTTTCAAACTGTCTAATTTGATTATTTAAACCATATATGTTTTTTGTCTTATTTTCAAAACTGTAAAATTATTATTCTTAAAATGTTTTGTAATATTTTATAACTCCCTGGGCCTCC